>NC_069502.1:1221400110-1221422610 GCF_027579735.1 Bombina bombina
ATATCTGTGTATGTGAGTGCATACCTGTGTGTGTGTGTATATACAGGGAGTGCAGAATTATTAGGCAAATGAGTATTTTGACCACATCATCCTCTTTATGCATGTTGTCTTACTCCAAGCTGTATAGGCTCGAAAAGCCTACTACCAATTAAGCATATTAGGTGATGTGCATCTCTGTAATGAGAAGGGGTGTGGTCTAATGACATCAACACCCTATATCAGGTGTGCATAATTATTAGGCAACTTCTTTTCCTTTGGCAAAATGGGTCAAAAGAAGGACTTGACAGGCTCAGAAAAGTCAAAAATAGTGAGATATCTTGCAGAGGGATGCAGCACTCTTAAAATTGCAAAGCTTCTGAAGCGTGATCATCGAACAATCAAGCGTTTCATTCAAAATAGTCAACAGGGTCACAAGAAGCGTGTGGAAAAACCAAGGCGCAAAATAACTGCCCATGAACTGAGAAAAGTCAAGCGTGCAGCTGCCAAGATGCCACTTGCCACCAGTTTGGCCATATTTCAGAGCTGCAACATCACTGGAGTGCCCAAAAGCACAAGGTGTGCAATACTCAGAGACATGGCCAAGGTAAGAAAGGCTGAAAGACGACCACCACTGAACAAGACACACAAGCTGAAACGTCAAGACTGGGCCAAGAAATATCTCAAGACTGATTTTTCTAAGGTTTTATGGACTGATGAAATGAGAGTGAGTCTTGATGGGCCAGATGGATGGGCCCGTGGCTGGATTGGTAAAGGGCAGAGAGCTCCAGTCCGACTCAGACGCCAGCAAGGTGGAGGTGGAGTACTGGTTTGGGCTGGTATCATCAAAGATGAGCTTGTGGGGCCTTTTCGGGTTGAGGATGGAGTCAAGCTCAACTCCCAGTCCTACTGCCAGTTTCTGGAAGACACCTTCTTCAAGCAGTGGTACAGGAAGAAGTCTGCATCCTTCAAGAAAAACATGATTTTCATGCAGGACAATGCTCCATCACACGCGTCCAAGTACTCCACAGCGTGGCTGGCAAGAAAGGGTATAAAAGAAGAAAATCTAATGACATGGCCTCCTTGTTCACCTGATCTGAACCCCATTGAGAACCTGTGGTCCATCATCAAATGTGAGATTTACAAGGAGGGAAAACAGTACACCTCTCTGAACAGTGTCTGGGAGGCTGTGGTTGCTGCTGCACGCAATGTTGATGGTGAACGTATCAAAACACTGACAGAATCCATGGATGGCAGGCTTTTGAGTGTCCTTGCAAAGAAAGGTGGCTATATTGGTCACTGATTTGTTTTTGTTTTGTTTTTGAATGTCAGAAATGTATATTTGTGAATGTTGAGATGTTATATTGGTTTCACTGGTAAAAATAAATAATTGAAATGGGTATATATTTGTTTTTTGTTAAGTTGCCTAATAATTATGCACAGTAATAGTCACCTGCACACACAGATATCCCCCTAAAATAGCTAAAACTAAAAACAAACTAAAAACTACTTCCAAAAATATTCAGCTTTGATATTAATGAGTTTTTTGGGTTCATTGAGAACATGGTTGTTGTTCAATAATAAAATTAATCCTCAAAAATACAACTTGCCTAATAATTCTGCACTCCCTGTATATATATGTGTTTGTGCCTGTGTATGTGAGTGCATACCTGTGTGTGTGTATATGTATGTGTTTGTGCCTGTGTATGTATGTGTGTATATCTGTGTATGTGAGTGCATACCTGTGTGTGTGTGTGTGTGTGTGTGTATATGTGTTTGTGCCTGTGTATGTATGTGTGTATATCTGTGTATGTGAGTGCATACCTGTGTGTGTGTGTGTATATGTGTTTGTGCCTGTGTATGTATGTGTGTATATCTGTGTATGTGAGTGCATACCTGTGTGTGTGTGTGTGTGTGTATATGTATGTGTTTGTGCCTGTGTATGTATGTGTGTATATCTGTGTATGTGAGTGCATACCTGTGTGTGTGTGTATATGTGTTTGTGCCTGTGTATGTATGTGTGTATATCTGTGTATGTGAGTGCATACCTGTGTGTGTGTGTGTGTGTGTGTGTGTATGTATGTGTTTGTGCCTGTGTATGTATGTGTGTATATCTGTGTATGTGAGTGCATACCTGTGTGTGTGTGTGTGTTTGTGTATATGTGTTTGTGCCTGTGTATGTATGTGTGTATATCTGTGTATGTGAGTGCATACCTGTGTGTGTGTGTGTGTATATGTGTTTGTGCCTGTGTATGTATGTGTGTATATCTGTGTATGTGAGTGCATACCTGTGTGTGTGTGTGTGTATATGTATGTGTTTGTGCCTGTGTATGTATGTGTGTATATCTGTGTATGTGAGTGCATACCTGTGTGTGTGTGTGTGTATATGTATGTGTTTGTGCCTGTGTATGTATGTGTGTACAGGGAGTGCAGAATTATTAGGCAAATGAGTATTTTGACCACATCATCCTCTTTATGCATGTTGTCTTACTCCAAGCTGTATAGGCTCGAAAGCCTACTACCAATTAAGCATATTAGGTGATGTGAATCTCTGTAATGAGAAGGGGTGTGGTCTAATGACATCAACACCCTATATCAGGTGTGCATAATTATTAGGCAACTTCCTTTCCTTTGGCAAAATGGGTCAAAAGAAGGACTTGACAGGCTCAGAAAAGTCAAAAATAGTGAGATATCTTGCAGAGGGATGCAGCACTCTTAAAATTGCAAAGCTTCTGAAGCGTGATCATCGAACAATCAAGCGTTTCATTCAAAATAGTCAACAGGGTCGCAAAAGCGTGTGGAAAAACCAAGGCGCAAAATAACTGCCCATGAACTGAGAAAAGTCAAGCGTGCAGCTGCCAAGATGCCACTTACCACCAGTTTGGCCATATTTCAGAGCTGCAACATCACTGGAGTGCCCAAAAGCACAAGGTGTGCAATACTCAGAGACATGGCCAAGGTAAGAAAGGCTGAAAGACGACCACCACTGAACAAGACACACAAGCTGAAACGTCAAGACTGGGCCAAGAAATATCTCAAGACTGATTTTTCTAAGGTTTTATGGACTGATGAAATGAGAGTGAGTCTTGATGGGCCAGATGGATGGGCCCGTGGCTGGATTGGTAAAGGGCAGAGAGCTCCAGTCCGACTCAGACGCCAGCAAGGTGGAGGTGGAGTACTGGTTTGGGCTGGTATCATCAAAGATGAGCTTGTGGGGCCTTTTCGGGTTGAGGATGGAGTCAAGCTCAACTCCCAGTCCTACTGCCAGTTTCTGGAAGACACCTTCTTCAAGCAGTGGTACAGGAAGAAGTCTGCATCCTTCAAGAAAAACATGATTTTCATGCAGGACAATGCTCCATCACACGCGTCCAAGTACTCCACAGCGTGGCTGGCAAGAAAGGGTATAAAAGAAGAAAATCTAATGACATGGCCTCCTTGTTCACCTGATCTGAACCCCATTGAGAACCTGTGGTCCATCATCAAATGTGAGATTTACAAGGAGGGAAAACAGTACACCTCTCTGAACAGTGTCTGGGAGGCTGTGGTTGCTGCTGCATGCAATGTTGATGGTGAACAGATCAAAACACTGACAGAATCCATGGATGGCAGGCTTTTGAGTGTCCTTGCAAAGAAAGGTGGCTATATTGGTCACTGATTTGTTTTTGTTTTGTTTTTGAATGTCAGAAATGTATATTTGTGAATGTTGAGATGTTATATTGGTTTCACTGGTAAAAATAAATAATTGAAATGGGTATATATTTGTTTTTTGTTAAGTTGCCTAATAATTATGCACAGTAATAGTCACCTGCACACACGGATATCCCCCTAAAATAGCTATAACTAAAAACAAACTAAAAACTACTTCCAAAACTATTCAGCTTTGATATTAATGCATTTTTTGGGTTCATTGAGAACATGGTTGTTGTTCAATAATAAAATTAATCCTCAAAAATACAACTTGCCTAATAATTCTGCACTCACTGTATATCTGTGTATGTGAGTGCATACCTGTGTGTGTGTGTGTGTGTATATATATGTGTTTGTGCCTGTGTATGTATGTGTGTATATCTGAGTATGTGAGTGTTTGTGCCTGTGTATGTATGTGTGTGTGTGTATATGTATGTGTTTGTGCCTGTGTATGTATGTGTGTATATCTGTGTATGTGAGTGCATACCTGTGTGTGTGTGTGTGTGTGTGTGTGTATATGTATGTGTTTGTGCCTGTGTATGTATGTGTGTATATCTGTGTATGTGAGTGCATACCTGTGTGTGTGTGTGTGTGTGTGTGTGTGTGTATATATGTGTTTGTGCCTGTGTATGTATGTGTGTATATCTGAGTATGTGAGTGTTTGTGCCTGTGTATGTATGTGTGTGTGTATATGTATGTGTTTGTGCCTGTGTATGTATGTGTGTATATCTGTGTATGTGAGTGCATACCTGTGTGTGTGTGTGTGTGTGTGTGTGTGTATGTGTTTGTGCCTGTGTATGTATGTGTGTATATCTGTGTATGTGAGTGTTTGTGCCTGTGTATGTATGTGTGTGTGTGTATATGTATGTGTTTGTGCCTGTGTATGCATGTGTGTATATCTGTGTATGTGAGTGCATACCTGTGTGTGTGTGTGTGTGTGTGTGTGTATATATATATGTGTTTGTGCCTGTGTATGTATGTGTGTATATCTGTGTATGTGAGTGCATACCTGTGTGTGTGTGTGTGTGTGTGTGTGTGTATATATATATGTGTTTGTGCCTGTGTATGTATGTGTGTATATATGTATGTGAGTGCATACCTGTGTGTGTGTGTGTGTATATATGTATGTGAGTGCATACCTGTGTGTGTGTGTGTGTATATATATATGTGTTTGTGCCTGTGTATGTATGTGTGTATATCTGTGTATGTGAGTGCATACCTGTGTGTGTGTGTGTGTATATGTATGTGTTTGTGCCTGTGTATGTATGTGTGTATATCTGTGTATGTGAGTGCATACCTGTGTGTGTGTGTATATGTATGTGTTTGTGCCTGTGTATGTATGTGTTTGTGCCTGTGTATGTATGTGTGTATATCTGTGTATGTGAGTGCATACCTGTGTGTGTGTGTGTGTGTGTGTATATATGTATGTGTTTGTGCCTGTGTATGTATGTGTGTATATCTGTGTATGTGAGTGCATACCTGTGTGTGTGTGTGTGTGTGTATGTGTTTGTGCCTGTGTATGTATGTGTGTATATCTGTGTATGTGAGTGCATACCTGTGTGTGTGTGTGTGTATGTATGTGTTTGTGCCTGTGTATGTATGTGTGTATATCTGTGTATGTGAGTGCATACCTGTGTGTGTGTGTGTGTGTGTGTGTATATGTATGTGTTTGTGCCTGTGTGTGTGTGTATATCTGTGTATGTGAGTGCATACCTGTGTGTGTGTGTGTATATGTATGTGTTTGTGCCTGTGTATGTATGTGTGTATATCTGTGTATGTGAGTGCATACCTGTGTGTGTGTGTGTGTGTGTGTGTATGTATGTGTTTGTGCCTGTGTATGTATGTGTGTATATCTGTGTATGTGAGTGCATACCTGTGTGTGTGTGTGTGTGTGTGTGTGTGTGTGTATATGTATGTGTATGTGCCTGTGTATGTATGTGTGTATATCTGTGTATGTGAGTGCATACCTGTGTGTGTGTGTGTGTATATGTATGTGTTTGTGCCTGTGTGTGTGTGTATATCTGTGTATGTGAGTGCATATACAGCCCAAAAAATGCTCTTGAAATGTATTTACAGTGGGGGAATCTAAAACTCATGAAACATCTAGAACAGGCTTGAGCAGTGGTAAACTTGGGAATAAAAAGTGAATCGCTCCCGGCTTGTTATTGACTAACTAAGCTGAATCCTCAGTTGTACTAATATCCCAACCGCACAAATCTAAAGTGACACAAAATAGAGCAGAGTACTCACCGAGCAGAGCTAGCGCTTATTGTAAATAAATGTGCTATACCTCAAAATTGTTTAAAAGACATTGGGGCGATTTATCATCGGTCTGTTCGACGTGATCCGCTCAGCATATCATGTCCAACAGATATCGATGCATGCTGACAGCGTACACTGTCGGCATTTATCATTGCACAAGCAGTTCTTGTGAACCGCTTGTGCAATGCGGCCCCCTGCAGATTCGAGGCCAATCGGCAGCTAGCAGGGGGTGTCAATCAACCCGATCGTATTCGATCGGGTTGATTGCTGTCCGCTCTCAGAGCAGGCGGACCAGTTAAGGAGCAGCGATCTTAACTACTGTTTCTGGCGAGCCTGAAGGCTCGCACGGAAACAGGGTGAGTTAGCCACATTCGGGGCATGGTATATCAGCCCCATTTATCTCACATAGCAGAGACAAAACATATTACACAATTGTTCATAAAATGAACTGAGATTTACATACGAAAATGGACACAGAAGGAAACAAACAAAGTGCAATATTGTTTACCTAACCACCCTAGTAAAGGTAATTGTAAGATGTATATATGATAACGTATGTATGCAATATGAACTTGAAGTCTGTGTGATGTCATTGTATTCCTTTGATTTTTGTGTTACTTCCTCTCTCAAATAAAAATAAATAAAAAAAAAGTACTGAGATATCTCAGGGTTTTGTTATAATGACATCAGTGTCTAAGTCTGTGTGAATGGGCTTTTCCGTAAATATAAAAAATGTTTTTTTAGTAAACTTTCTATATTTTATGATATTCAAACAAATATTTGAGTAAAGCATTAATTAATTATACAACCATTTTAACTTAGTGGTGTTTAATTGTCACTAATATTGTTGTGTGAAATATCTGAACCCTTTTTTAAGGTAAACCATATTTATTTATAACTAGCACTATCTCTGCCTGTATGTTTCACAGATAAACTTGACACTGAAGGTTTTGAGACAATTGACTGATACTTAGACATATTTTTGCAGTTTCTAGGTTTTAGGAAGTCCCTAGAGAGAGGACGGATGTCTTTATTTAAACAAATGTGTAAATTCTATAAATGAGAGTTATGCATCAGGACAGCTAACTTCATGCTGCATACAATGTGACTCCTGTCTCCTATCTATGCCCAGATCCCTGCAGAACCGGCGCTCATCCTGCCAGGTCCCAGCTCCAGTTCTTGTCCCCAGCGGAGTCATGCAGGACACCAGACAGCTGTGGGCAGGAGGATGACCTTGCATTGGTGGCAAACAGGAGGCGGTCACGCTCCTTCAGTTCAGGTGAGACTGCGGCACTTACTGTGCTACCCAGCACTGTGCACTAACTCCCTGAGTAATGAAGTGATAACACTGAGTGTCCCCTAGGTACAGCACACACACACTGTCAAACACAACAGTCCTGCGTGCTCACATTGTCACTTAGTTCCTGAGGTGCTCTCATTCCCTCACTCACTCATTTACACACTCACATTCCCTGTCACTCACACACATTCCCTGTCACTCACATTCCCTGTCACTCACATTCCCTGTCACTCACATTCCCTGTCACTCATATTCCATATCACTCACTCACACGCTCACATTCCATGTCACTCACACACTCACATTCCCTGTCACTCACACACTCACATTTCCTGTCACTCAGACACTGAGATTCACATTCCCTGTCACTCACTCATAGACTCACATTCCATGTCACATACTCACTGAGACACTCAAACTTCCAGTCACTCACTCACTGAGACACTCATATTTCCTGTCTGTCACTCACTTTCTCACTTAGACACTCACATGCCTTGTCACTCACTGAGAAACTCACTTTCCCTGTCACTCACTCATTGAGATACTCACATTCCATGTTATTCACTCACTCAGACACTCACATTCCCTGTCACTCACTCACACACTTACATTCCCTATCACTCACTGAGACCCTCAAATTCCCTGTCACTCACTGAGACACTCATATTCCCTATCACTCACTGACACTCACATTTCATATCATTCACTCAATTACACACTCACATTCCTTGTCACTAACTCACCGAGACACTCACATTCCCTGTCTGTTGCTCACTCACATGCCCTGTCACTCACTGAGACACTCACATTCCAATTCACTCAGGTAAGCTCACATATGTAACACTCACTCGTGTAACACTCACTTGTGTACAGTTCACTAATGTAACACTCACTCAGGTAAGCAAAGTTAAAATAAAACAAAAATTGTGATATAAAGCACTCAAAATAGGATATAAAGTCCCAGGGGAATCTTACAGATGTCCTTAAATGAAAGAGAAAACACAAAAGTGAAGTCCTAGGGACATCAATATTATAAACTGTGGA
Source organism: Bombina bombina (assembly GCF_027579735.1). Lineage (NCBI taxonomy): Eukaryota > Metazoa > Chordata > Amphibia > Anura > Bombinatoridae > Bombina > Bombina bombina. The sequence continues at coordinate 1,221,408,380 of NC_069502.1, forward strand.
TGATCATCCTTGAAAAAGCCAGTATCGTACTGGTGAAACGTGTGTCGGATGCTATTGGGCAGTGGACTGTGACTTCACAAGGTGGGTGGGAAATGATTTTGAACAGCTCAGACTACCTCATGAAGACGGTGTAACAGTTGCCTGTTGCTGAGTTTTGAAGTTCATTAAAATTGTCTCTTGTACACCCACCTGATTTTGAACTTTATGTCCAATAAATGTTTTTAAAGTGCTTTGCCCACGAGCCCAACTTTAATTGATGCTACACATGAGTCATAGCTCTATCCTGTGTGAGAACGGAACCACAGTTTATAATACTAATGTGCCTAATAGGACTTCATTATTTCTCTTTCATTTAAGGACGTCTGTAAGATTCCCCGGGGACTTTATATCCTATTGGGAGTGTTTTATATCACAATTTTTGTTTTATTTTTTCTCTAATTTATAGTGATTTATTGCAAGGTATCACTGGTAAGTTGCTATACACAGAGGTGCAGGCAGGAGTTCCCTGCTATCTCTTCTGTGCAGTCACATACTGGCAGCAGCTATACCCCATGTCCCTGTCATTGTGTTACAGCTGTTTATCAGAAGATGTCCTCCTTCTCAAGCCCTCAGAAGACGTCTCCCAGCTACTCAGTCACCCTATATATCACGGACCCCCCAGCCCCTCGGGGGCGGTCACACTCCTTTGCAGCAGGACTTGAGGTTTCTCACCTGGAGCGGAGTGGGCAGGGGAGCCACGCAGGAGTTTTAAAGCCACGGAACAAGTCTGTCTTCAGGAAGCTATTCCGTAAAAAGGATTAGTGTCAGCAAAGAAGTTTCTAAGGAGTGTCACTGAGTGTGCACTTGCTTAAATATTGCAGTGTGACCTTCCCGAAGCCACCACTGTCTGCCCAGCACCTACCCCATCACTGTCTTGTCATCAGATACACATGGGGCACATTAGGTAGTGGATCTGTCACCACAGATGTGGCTCTGCGGGTGAGCTGGGTCATTAACTGAATACATGAAAATATAAGCAATAAAGTGTGAGCTCTTGGGCTTAGAAACCGATTTCTGGAATCCGTCACTTCCCAGAAATGGACAGAAAAGAGAATGAATGCAGAGCTGTGGCTAGAGGGGAGCTGTGAGTACGGTATTTACAGTTCCTACAGTACTCGGGGGCAAGGACAGTCTAATACTGCTGTACTCACACAGTAGCTGCCCCTGGAGTCTTTATGCTTTTTGTATTCTTTTGTGTTAATCGTTCTTATTACAATTATTGTTACAAGCTATATACATGTTTTAAGCTCAGCTCACCTTTACTATAGATTTCTGGGACAATAAAATGGAAGTTCCCAGACACAGAGAGTTTGTATCCAGCTGTGGGAGTCCCAGAGTATCCCAGTTATAGACACGCTGGAACTAAACCGTGGTAATGACACATTTCTAACATTTATTCACTGAATATAGGAGCTGATTACGCTGCCTCACTGGGTATCTGGTGCCTATTCATATTAATGTGTATTTGGTACGTTTGCATTTTATAAACATCAGACTTGTGTTTTGTACAATAAAGATTTTTTGTATTTGTTTATTAAAAGGTTTGTTTTTCCGTTTGTACAAATTAGTGAACAATATCTAGTTTAACACAGGATAAACTATTAAATTACAGAATGTCTCACGTTTTGTGTGTTTTCACAAGATATGGGGCCAGAACAAACAAAAACGCGTCAGCTAATACATTTAATATTGATGACTTACTAATATTAATGTCAATGTATTTGTAGTTTTATCATTAAGACTTACAAACTTTCCAACAGTTGTAAAACTGAGTACAAGTTTCATGGTATAAGAGATTATATTTTTATTAATACATGAACTGAGCATGTGCAAAAACTTAAGTAATATAAACATTACAGGACTATATGGGTTTTCAAGAGATCAGTGCTGGAGAATGAGTTTTCTCATGGACCGAATACTGCTAATGAATTGTCCCTCTGTAAGGTGTAGCCTAAGATAAACTCATACAAGCTCTATATTAAGGGGCAATTAAAGGGACACTGAACCCAATTTTTTTCTTTTGTGATTCAGATAGAGCAGGCAATTTTAAGCAACTTTCTAATTTACTCCTATTATCAATTTTTTTTTCGTTCTCTTGATATCTTTATTTAAAAAAGAAGGCATCTAAGCTTTTTTTGGTTCAGGACTCTGGACAGCACTTTTTTTATTGATGGATGAATTTATCCACCAATCAGCAAGGACAACCCAGGTTGTTCACCAAAAATGGGCCGGCATCTAAACTTACATTCTTGCATTTCAAATAAAGATTCCAAGTGAATAAAGAAAATTTGATAATAGGAATAAATTAGAAAGTTGCTTAAAATATTATGCTCTATCTGAATCACGAAAGAAAAAATTTGGGTTCAGTGTCCCTTTAACATAACCAAGGTAATTTAAGCAGAAATTGATGGAGATAATAGGAGCGCCAACAGGCTGAAGTATGATATCAGGTGAATAATATAAGTGTAGTTAGTATAAATAATCACATTTATTATAAATGACTAAAAACAACTTAAAACAAACAATGTAATATATAGTGGGGCAAAAAAGTATTTAGTCAGCCACTAATTGTGCAAGTTCTCCCACTTAAGAAGATGAGAGAGGCCTGTAATTTTCATCATAGGTATACCTCAACTATGAGAGACAAAATGTGGAAACAAATCCAGACACTCACATTGTCTGATTTGGAAAGAATTTATTTGCAAACTATGATGGAAAATAAGTATTTGGTCAATATCAAAAGTTCATCTCAATACTTTGTTATATATCCTTTGTTGGCAATGACAGAGGTCAAATGTTTTCTGTAAGTCTTCACAAGATTGTCACACACTGTTGCTGGTATGTTGGCCCATTCCTGCATGCAGATCTCCTCTAGAGCAGTGATGTTTTGGGGCTGTCGCTGGGCAACACGGACTTTCAACTCCCTCCAAAGGTTTTCTATGGGGTTGACATCTGGAGACTGGCTAGGCCACTCCAGGACCTTGAAATGCTTCTTACGAAGCCACTCCTTTGTTGCCCGGGCGGTGTGTTTGGGATCATTGTCATGCTGAAGGACCCAGCCACGTTTCATCTTCAATGCCCTTGCTGATGGAAGGAGGTTTGCACTCAAAATCTCACGATACATGGCCCCATTCATTCTTTCATGTACACGGATCAGTCGTCCTGTTCCCTTTGCAGAGAAACAGCCCCAAAGCATGATGTTGCCACCCCCCACACTTCACAGTAGGTATGGTGTTCTTTGGTTGCAACTAAGCATTCTCTCTCCTCCAAACACGATGAGTTGTGTTTCTACCAAACAGTTCTACTTTGGTTTCATCTGACCATATGACATTCTCCCAATCTGCTTCTGGATCATCCAAATGCTCTCTAGCATACTTCAGACGGGCCGGACATGTACTGGCTTAAGCAGGGGGACACGTCTGGCACTGCAGGATCTGAGTCCCTGGCGGCTTAATGTGTTACTGATGGTAGCCTTTGTTACATTGGTCCAAGCTCTCTGCAGGTCATTCACTAGGTCCCCCTGTGTGGTTCTGGGATCTTTGCTCACCATTCTTGTGATCATTTTGACCCCACGGGGTGAGATCTTGCGTGGAGCCCCAGATCGAGGGAGATTATCAGTGGTCTTGTATGTCTTCCATTTTCTAATTATTGCCCCCACAGTTGATTTCTTCACACCAAGCTGCTTGCCTATTGCAGATTCAGTCTTCCCAGCCTGCTGCAGGTCTACAATTTTGTTTCTGGTGTCCTTCGACAGCTCTTGAGTTTGGAGTGTGACTGTTTGAGGTTGTGGACAGGTGTCTTTTATACTGATAACAAGTTCAAACAGGTGCCATTAATACAGGTAATGAGTGGAGAACAGAGGAGCCTCTTAAAGAAGAAGATACAGGTCTGTGAGAGCCAGAAATCTTGCTTGTTTGTAGGTGACCAAATACTTATTTTCTACCATAATATGCAAATAAATTCTTTCCAAATCAGACAATGTACAGTGATTGTCTGGATTTGTTTCCACATTTTGTCTCTCATAGTTGAGGTATACCTATGATGAAAATTACAGGCCTCTCTCGTCTTTTTAAGTGGGAGAACTTGCACAATTGGTGGCTGACTAAATACTTTTTTGCCCCACTGTAAAAGCTAATCTCTATGTAGATAAGAGAAGTTTGCTAATATTCCCAATATCCAGCGAATACAAAATCCAGATAATGAAGAATAAGTCCTTGACTATGAAATCCTAAAGTATAATCCTGAATGTTAATCCTCAAAGCGACTCCTAAAGTGATCCTGGTACAATGTCAAATATAAATTATATCCAGAAAAGTTAAAATGAAAATGTGCACAATAAAAAAAATAATTAAAAATTAAAATAATAATGATAATACAAATTAAAAAGTTAAAATCAAATTGTATCCTAATGTGGCAACTCCTAATGTGCCAACTCCACTGTGAATAGCCTAAAAAAGGAAGTATACAGACATGTGCAAAATCTCCTAAAAAGTGTAAACCAAATAGAGATTTGCTTACCAAAGGGGAAACTCGAGCCTCACTCCTTATCAACGCGTTTCAGCCCAGCTTTGGGCCTTTATCAAGACATAGTGAGGCTCTAAGCATGCAGGGCTTATACATGTATAATGCCCAATCAAAACTTGGTTGCTAACTTAAAAAAATGTGGCAAAAGTGACTCTGCATTAGTGGCACGTCATTTCCGGTTTACCAAGATCACTTACGTTTTTTGCTGCGTCATATCCGGTTCCGGTTTAGATTACTTTATTTCTGGTATTATGGTGTACTATTCACCATCCTTATTGAGGGCACTAATATATTGGATATGTGCAACGTTAAGCATATATGTCATCTCGCCTAAATGGGTTTAAAAGGCATATTGATTGTTCTATTTTCAGGGTTACGCTGTGCTAGTCGCCATCTTCTTTGGAGGCAATACTAAGTAGAATATGGGCAGCGTATGTCATATTAATCAAATTGCCTATATGTATGGGTTAGATAACTATAATGGTTATACTAAATATACCTAAATATAAACCTAAATAATATGTTAATTTTGAGAGAAGGGGTCATTTGGTATATATATTTTTTTTTTAATAGCCTTTTATTGAGGTTAATGCGAAATAAAAAAACATACAATAAATGCCATGCTACAATAATGACAAGATTTTCCATTGGCTAATACACAATACAAGATAAACACACTACTAAAGAGCGCCCCACACTCCCCACAATTGCTCACAATATCACAGGGTTAATTATTATACATCAGATTCAACAATAAAAGGATATATGTTTGTAACATCCGATTTTCAAGAAGGCTATTTTCACACTTATATCACTGGGTTGCTGCCACCACTAAAACACGGTTCTGGAGACCGGATAAACTACAAAAAATAAAAAGAGAAAACAGGGCGCAACCCCTCTAAGTGTAATATGTATGTAAAAAAATTTTTATTATATATAACACAAATTCACACTCACGAATTAACACCTCAAACATATGAGGTATGATTGGCGCATTGGGGAACAGCTTATAGGTCTCTCAGGAAGAAGATGACTGCAGGTTTTACACGCAGCTCACTCGGTCTGGAGGTCCGGTGTTGTGCATCAAAATGTCTGTGTCACAAAAGTCGTTACTCACAGTCCCGGTTAAACATCAAAGTGGGGTTAGTTGTTATAGAACATTATTACTATTATTATAGTTGTTAAAATCATTAACTCTGTCTACATTAATAGCTCATATTCAGTCATCTACTAAAAAAGCTGCAAAATCTATATCACGGTTCATCCCATTTGGTTCAAGAGTTCCCAAAGTTCTTATCCAATAGGTTTCCCTTCTCCTTAAGGCTATTAGCCTATTTCCACCTCTTACATCGAGTTTAACTCTTTCTAACGCTTTTATTTATTACAAGTAAAAGCGTTAGAAACTCGATGTAAGAGGTGGAAATAGGCTAATAGCCTTAAGGAGAAGGGAAACCTATTGGATAAGACAGAGTTAATGATTTTAACAACTATAATAATAGTAATAATGTTCTATAACAATTTTTTATGATGATATAACTAACCCCACTTTGAAATGCATATTTAAAATAAACCCCAAATTTCCCTACACTCACATATGTCTTCACTTTAGTCTGTAACAGGGGAGTTATTGTGGTTATTTTATGGAAGGGGTGAGGGGATTTAGTTAATAAAAATCAAATAAAATTAAATTATTGTCATTTGATTTTAGTTCATTCTAAATACATTTACAGTCAGATAATGAAATTCTAAATTAGTGGGGAATTAGAGGGGGGCAAAATCAATTATTTGGAAAAGTGACCATGACTTTTTGTTGACTTTTTTCAAGCTAGGGAAGTGACCCCACCTAAAGTGCTAATATAATACATGTGTATAAAGATGAATTTAAAGATATATATGAGTTTTAGATAAAATTTAATTATATGGCTTTATCTTATAAACACCTCGTAAATCTTTCAAACTAAAAGGGTATCCTTTTATATTACAGATTCACATCGTTTATGATATATTTTTTAGGAAGTTTGGAAGATAAAGAAATTACAACAGTTTAAGATAATGACCTTTTGTTTTGGGGAGTTTAATGTTTTTTGAACTCTGTTCTTTTTAGATGTTCTATGGTCAAATGTTCTATAACTATGGTTAGTGTTTTTATGATTACTGTGTTTTACTCGCAATGATTCTTATTTATTTATTTATTGATAATAGAATGTCCCAAATAAATTGATCTATTTTATATATACATTTTAACACAAATGGTGTATTTTATTTTAGCTTTTTATTTTCGCTTTGTTTTTAAATATGTATTTCAGATTGAAGCATGATTAAATATAATAGGCATTTAGCATTCAAATATAACCAAACTTATTCTTTAATATCGAATGAATTAGATATGTCACTGACCCCGGAAAAATAGAGGAGTGGTCTGAGGCATCAGTATTTAACACGTAAGGTGGTTAGAGTGGGCAGCCTCTGACGAAGTAGGGGGAATCCCTACGAAATGCGTAAGGCCACGCCCACCGCATTACGTCATCACGCTCACCTGTTCTAGCAAACGCAAGTTAGCCGGCATTAAACTTGTGGACATACTGAATGTGGTTTTAGCGTGGTGGTATTCAAACGAACAGTATTTGTTTTTATCCATTATATGAACTGTGTTTATGAAGTGTTGACATTTGGGGACAGTATTTGGACAGATGTTTAACCAGGACTGTGAGTAGCGACTTTTGTGACACAGACATTTTGATGCACAACATGGGACCTCCAGACCGAGTGAGCTGCGTGTAAAACCTGCAGTCATCTTCTTCCTGAGAGACCTATAAGCTGTTCCCCAGTGCGCCAATCATACCTCATATGTTTGAGGTGTTAATTCGTGAGTGTGAATTTGTGTTATATATAATAAATTTGTTTTTCCATACATATTACACTTAGAGGGGTTGCGCCCTGTTTTCTCTTTTTATTTTTTAATACACAATACAGTAAGTGAATAATAAGAAAAGACGTATCACAATATGGCCTTATGAAACCTCTATTTTATAATATTATAGACATGAAATCTCCATTTTCTGGTATACGCCCTCAATATTATAAAAGGGATCTGAGATCCAATACAAAATTATATGGCAGATGATAATATGGAGCAACATATAATGTGATGGGGCCACTTCTGAACCCCAAAGTATAATGGAATTATTAAACAATATTTTAATAATCAGCGGGTAAACACAGCTTTTAACAATGCAATTAATAATATAGTATAAATGGTAGAACATTCTAATGTCATATAATATAGACTACTATGACTAGTGCTTGTAAAAAATTATAACTAGCTTTAATAATGTTATTTAGAACCAACAACTAAGAATGCGAACGTAACATCCTGCAGATCGGCAGAAGCTGAGAGTGGACGTGGCAGGTCTAGTGAGTTAGCATTATAAAACCGTATGTATAATTGTCCAGCGGATTACAATTCCATTTTTCCCTCCCTCAGGAGCATAATCAGAGTTTTGTATACTAACAAAGCATGAGGGACACCAGTAATAGTCGCCTGTGTTTTTTTGTATATTTAAATGAAAAATATCATGACACCACATAATACAAGTCAAGATGTTTACACCTGATACTTATGTTAGGGTGGAAATGGGCACTCTCAGCCTTATAATGCAGGGATTATAATACATTTATTTTGTTATAACCTATATAGGTAATTGAAAGCTTTGGTGAGACATAGCGCTAGCTGGATATGGGGGAGCTTTTGGGGAATAGCAAAGGAAACTAGTGTGTCACGCCGCGCCGCTCTAGCCGTTGCTAGGGGCACGGCGTCTCCTTCCCTGCTCGTTGTCAGGGGCAGTGTCGGCTACTCAGTGGCGGCGAATCTGCGCCTACTTAAATCTTTGGAGAACGATCTGTCACTGCCCAAGTATAGATGTTACTTTGTGTGCTCTTGGGTGTGACAGATCGTTCTTTCTTGTGCCTGTCTGTCTACTCTACCTGCCTTAACCCTTACCTTACTGGATTGATCACTGTTGCTGAACCTGCCTGTCTGACTACGCTACCTGCCTTAACCCTTAATCTGCTGGACTGTTCTACTGTTGCCAAACCCTGCCTGCCTGCCCATTCTAGTGGTGTGCCCTTGGATTGCTTTACTGTTGCCAAACCCTGCCTGCCTGACTATTCTAGTGGTGTGCCCTTGGATTGCTTTACTGTTGCCAGACCCTCCCTGTCTGACCATTCTAGTGGTTCATCCTTGGACTGCTCTGCTGTTGCCGCTGGGGACTGCCCTGCCTGTGGTGAGTGCTGCCTTCCTCATCTCATTAACTTTCTCTGCTCTGGGATATTCCCTATCATTCCGGCTCGACGCCGGGATAACAAGACTACTGGCAGAGTTTGGTCTGATAGAGGAGTATCCCATGAGCGTTACATTATACTTGGGCCATGCAGCCAGATGAGGTGGCACAAGCTATTTATCTTCCGAGACAGATGTTGGGAACCCATACCACACAGTTGCAGAATATGGATTCCAAGCTAGAGGCTGTTACCGCTCAACTCTCCTTACTAGTTGCAGCGAGGGATGCCGCTCCTGTTGCTACACCACCAGCCCCTACTCCTAGTGCTGTGACTTCTTCCTCTGCTTCTGGAAGTATACCCCGGATACCCTTGCCTGACAAGTATGAAGGTACTACTGACTGCAGGGGCTTTCTAAACCAATGCAGGCTGCACTTCCGCAATGATCCTTACACCTTCCAGTCTCACCTTGTAATGCCCAAGGGTCACCTTTATCATTTCCTTGCTAAAGGACAAGGCTCTAGTCTGGGTCTCCCCCCTTTTGGAACAGAATGCTACACTCCTGCATGATGCTGATGAGTTTATTTCTGCTTTGTCTTCTGTGTTTGGAACTTCTGGCTGTACCTCTGCTGTGGAATATTCTCTCCTGGATCTCCGCCAAGGCAATAAAACTGTGGCACAATTTGCCATCGAGTTCCGCACATTGGCACTTTAAACCACTTGGGATGGCAGTGCTCTCAAGGCAGCCTTTAGGAGGGGTCATGTTTTTATTGTGGATCTAACACCCACCAACTGAAGGACTGTGATGTTCGGCCGGGAAAAGCCAATGCTTAGGGGATAACACTGGGGTACCTCTAAGCATGGTCTCAACAAAATCCCCTCACTCCTCTCGGATCCTGGTACCTGTTACCCTTACCTTCCTTCAGAATACTGTCCACACTCAAGCCTTGATTGATTCAGGGGCAGCTGGAAACTTCCTGGATCACCGTTTTATGATTCAAGCTGGTTTGCCTCTTCTGCAGAAAAGACATTGTCTCAAAATAACCACCCTGGATGGCACCCCCCTTGGTTAGGGCGTGATCAATTTTGAGTCAGCACCCCTGACCCTGACTGTGGGAATCCTCCACACTGAACAGCTGCAGTTTGAGGTCATTCATTCCCCAGCGCAGCCTGTCATCCTTGGTCTTCCTTGGCTTTGGGTACACAATCCACAGTTTGACTGGGCTGAGGGACAACTGGCCTCCTGGGGTACCTCCTGTTTCCACTCCAGCATTGCTAAAGTCACTCTGCCCCGTATTCCCATAGCTAGTCTTCAGACTCCTTCAAACCTTCCTTCAGTATACACGGACTTTGCGAATGTGTTTGAGAAAAAAGCAGCCAACGTGCTGCCACCCCACCGTCCTTATGACTGCAAGATCAACCTCTTTCCCAGAGCTCCACTTCCTAAAGGGAGAACTTATCCACTCTCCAAGGCTGAAACCAAATCCATGGAGGAGTACATCCAAGAGAACCTAGCTAAAGGTTTCATTGGTCCTTCCTCCTCTCCTGCTGGGGACGGCTTCTTATTTGTCAGTAAGAAGGATGGTGGGCTCAGACCCTGCATTGACTACAGGGCCTTGAACAACATCACCATCAAACATAGCTATCCCATACCATTGATCCCCTAACTGTATGACTCACTCCAGGATGCTCGTTATTTCACCAAATTGCACTTACGTGGGGCATACAATCTGATTCGCATCTTTCCAGGCCACGAATGGAAGACCACCTTTAACACAAGATCTGGGCATTACGAATACCTTGTAATGCCCTTTGGTCTGTGTAACGGCCTCGCAGTCTTCCAGGCATTTGTCAACGATGTCTTCCATGACCTCCTCAACCGCACTGTCATAGTTTATCTGGATGATATCCTTGTTTTCTCTTCCACTTTAGAGGAGCATCATAGGCAAGTGAGACAGGTGCTTCTTCGCCTCAGAGAAAATTCCTTGGTAGCCAAGCTAGAAAAGTGTGAGTTTGATCAAGAGCAAATCCAATTCCTTGGTTATGTCATCTCGAAGGAGGGTTTTGCCATGGATCCTGCTAAACTCACCGCAGTGCTAGAATGGCCTCAACCTACCTCTTTAAAGTAATTGCAGAGGTTCTTGGGATTCTCCAATTATTACCGCAAGTTTATAAAGAACTTTTCTCAAACAGTAGCTCCTCTCACTGAATTGACAAAACAGAACAAAGACTGTAAACATTGGCCTCCTGAGGCCATAAACACCTTCTCTTGTCTGAAAAAGGCTTTTTATTCAGGTCCTGTTCTTCGCCATCCTGATCCTGACCTACAGTTCACTCTAGAGGTTTATGCCTCCGAGATAGGGGCTAGAGCAGTTCTTACCTAGAGGGACCCTTTGACTTCCAGGTCACACCCTGTAGCCTTTTTCTCTAAACGCTTTACTCCTGCTGAGAGGAATTACAATGTGGGTAATCATGAACTCTTAGTCATTAAGATGGCCTTGACTGAATGGCGTCACTGGTTAGAGGGCACCGCCAATCCTATTCAGATTCTCACCGACCACAAGAATCTGACTTACCTAGAGACTGCTCATCAACTCAATCCTCGACAGGTCAGGTGGGCCTTATTCTTTTCCCGTTTTAACTTTGTGGTCTCTCATCTTCCTGGGACCAAGAACAAGAAGGCGGACGCCCTTTCCCATCAGTTCCCTCACTCAAATGATTCCTCAGAAGCTCCTATCGAACACATCATACCCCCCTCCTGTGTGGTTGTTCAACTCAATACCACCCTTCTGCAAAGATTGCAATGTGCTCAGTCTAGTAAACCTCCTGGTGCCCCCATGGCCTCCGATATCCTCTTTGTACCTCTGAACCTACGCATCCCTGTGCTAGCCTGGGCTCATGATAGCAAACTCTCAGGACATCCTGGTTCGACTAAGACTTTCAAGCGTCTTTCCCAACATGTTTGGTGGCCTACTATAAATTCTGATGCTCAGGAAAGCCTGCACAATTTGTGCGGCCAACAAGACTCCTCGATCCTTGCCTCCTGGCTTGCTCCACCCATTGTCCATTCCCAAACGACCCTGGACACACATAACAATAGACTTCATTGTGGACCTTCCTTCTTCCGACCACCATATAGTTATCTGGGTTGTGGTGGACCGCTTTTCCAGACTGGCTCACTTCGTACCCTTAACCAAACTACCTTCTGCTCAGGAATTGTCGTCCCTTTTTCTCTTGCATGTGGTGCGACTGTGAATATTGTTTCTGACAGAGGTCCACAGTTCATCTCTGCCTTCTGGAGAGCCTTTTGTAAGCTGATTTGAACCACTGTTTCCTTGTTGTCTGGCTACCATCCTCAGATCAAAGGACTAACTGAGAGAGCAAACCAGGATCTTGAAGCCTACCTTAGAGCCTTTGTCAACACTTACTATACCAACTGGTCTGAATTGCTACCCCTAGCTTAGCTGGCAAGAAACACTCATTGGCACTCTTCTCTTCGATGTTCTCCGTTTCAAGCCGCAGCAGGGTATCAACCTCATGTCTTCCCTCTTTCAGCTCAGTCCACTGGGGTCCCTGCCGCAGACTGACACGTCACTGAACTCACCACACATTGGAAACGTATTCACTCTCAGCTGTGTTCAGCTGTCTCTAGATATAAGAAGTTTGCTGATCGTCATAGGGCTTCTGTACGTGCCACCCCAGTGGGTGAATGTGTTTGGATCTCTATTCGACACATTCGTCTACGTCAACCCTGTCACAAATTGGGGCCTAGGTTTATCGGCCCTTTCAAGGTCCTGAAAAGACTGTCTCCTGTTGCCTACAAAGTGGCCTTGCCAAAAACCCTACGCATATATTCAGTCTTCCACATCTCACTACTTAAACCTTACATCAAGAATAGATATACCAAGCTCCGAGCTCCTCCTCCTCCGCTCTTGGTTCATGGTGACCCACGAATATGAAGTAGCTAAGATTCTGGATTCCAGATACAGGCGAAGACAACTGCATTAGCTGATACATTGGAAGGTCTACTCCGTGGCAGATCATTCGTGGGTTCCTGCCCGTGATGTGCATGCTCCATCTCTGGTCTGCAGATTCCATGCTACTCATCCTTTGAGGCCGATTCTGGTTCCCGGAGGGAACCCTTGAGAGGGGGGGCTATGTCACGCCGCACCGCTCTAGCCGTTGCTAGGGGCACTGCGTCTCCTTCCCTGCTCGTTGTCAGGGGCAGTGTCAGCTCCGGATGCTGGGCAGACCTCAGTGGCGCGAATCTGCGCCTATTTAAATCTTTGTAGAATGATCTGTCACTGCCCAAGTATAGGTGTTACTTTGCATGCTCCTGGGTGTGACAGATCATTCTTTCTTGTGCCTCATATCGTTACTGAACCTGCCTGCCTGACTACTCTACCTGCCTTAACCCTTAAACTGCTGGATTAATTGCTGTTGCTGAACCTGCCTGTCTGACTATTCTACCTACCTTAACCCTTACCTTGCTGGATTGATCACTGTTGCTGAACCTGCCTGTCTAACTACTCTACCTGCCTTAACCTTTAATCTGCTGGACTGTTCTACTATTGCCAAACCCTGCCTGCCTGACCATTCTAGTGGTGTGCCCTTGGACTGCTTTACTGTTGCCAAACCCTGCCTGCCTGACCATTCTAGTGGTGTGCCCTTGGATTGCTTAACTGTTGCCAAACCCTGCCTGCCTATTCTAGTGGTGTGCCCTTGGATTGCTTTACTGTTGCCAAACCCTGCCTGCCTGACCATTCTAGTGGTATGCTCTTGGATTGCTTTACTGTTGCCAAACCCTGCCTGCCTGACCATTCTAGTGGTGTGCTCTTGGATTGCTTTACTGTTGCCAAACCCTGCCTGCCTGACCTCTAGTGGTTCATGCTTGGACTGCTCTGCTGTTGCTGCTGGGGACTGTCCTGCCTGTGGTGAGTGCCGCCTTCCTCATCTTATTAACTTTCTCTGCTCTGGGATATTCCCTATCATTCCGGCTCAACGCCGGGATAACAAGACTACTGGCCGAGTTTGGTCTGATAGAGGAGTATCCCATGAGCTTTACAGCCTGCTTCTTCATCACCAAGAACTGGCGTTCCTAGTCCTGCTAACTCCACTTCATCATCTTGATCTCACATGTATGAAAGTATTCACCTGCATGTTGTAAGTGACATTGTTCTCTTACTGGAAATGCCTTAAAAACTTCTCTGCGGATGTTGCTGCATAAGGGTAAATATGTATAGTAACATGCATTATTCTATATTTTATGTTCTTCAATTACCAAGATAGGTTATCCAATGACTGTTTAGATTTACTATTAGGGATTGCAATACAGGTTCCCCCTATTAGTACTCTCATTATGACCTATATTAGGAGGAGAGACTTGTCTC
>NC_069502.1:1221427610-1221450110 GCF_027579735.1 Bombina bombina
ATTCAGCGAAGTCTGGCGGACCTGATCCGCACTGTCGGATCAGGTCCGCCAGACTTTGATAACTAGAGGCCTTTGGCTAAACTAACTGCACTCATCACTGAATACTTCACTAACAACACTAACTCCATTAAAGATAATTTTAAGATATGGGAAGCGCACAAATATGTAGTCCGTGGTGAACTAATTAAATTTAAAGCCCACCTTCAAAGTCTTTCCCGTAAACATTATAATGAACTCTCCACAAACTTTGCACAGCTAGACCTAGCTTTAAAGCACAACCCAACTGATTTAGTGGCGGAACAAAAATACCAGGCTGCCCGTAGAGAATTAGATACCTACTTAGACATTGAATATCAAACACTACATAAAAAGACAAATAGCATGTTCTATTTTGAAAACAACAGAGCTGGTAAATTACTAGCCCGCGCGCTCAAAAAGAAAATATTTCAATCCTATATCTATGAGCTTCATAACCCACAAAATAATTATTCTCTAAAAACCACACAAGAAATCCTCCAAGCTTTCCAGGAATATTATACAAAACTTTATAATATACGATCCACTCCCCTTACTGATGAAAAACTCTCTAATTTAGGATCCTATATAGCTGATTGTCAGCTCCCTAGAATCACACAGGATCAACTCCAGCACCTTAACAGACCAATTACCATACAAGAAACACTAAATGCGATTAGCACACTACAAAATGGGAAAAGCCCTGGCCCGGATGGGTTCTCCTCTAAATATTATAAAGTATTCTCTTCTGCATTGGCCCCCTACCTCACACTCATCTTTAATGAAGTCAATGGAAAAAAAACATTCCCACCCACCATGCTTGAAGCATATGTAACAGTAATTCCCAAATCAGGTAAACCACCAACTTCACCCGTGAATTTTTGCCCAATTTCCCTCCTTAATGTAGACATTAAGCTATTTGAAAAAATCTTTGCAACCCGCCTTAACACAATTCTTTCTACTATAATACACACCAACCAGGCTGGCTTCACGCCTGCACGTGAAACCAGAGACAACACCACCAAAATTCTGGCCCTCATGGAGCACGCACATCAACGCCATATACCATCCGCATTCATATCAATGGATGCGGAAAAGGCCTTTGATAGGCTTGATTGGCCTTTCTACAGCATGCTATGTCTAAATTTGGCTTTGACAAAGCACTAATTGGTAAAATCTTTGCACTTTATAACAAACCCCAAGTGAAAATACGACTGAATGACTCCCTCTCACACCCATTCCATATCTCAAACGGAACTAGGCAGGGCTGCCCCTTCTCACTTCTACTCTTCGCCCTAGCTATGGAAATTATAGCCTCATACATTAGAACCAATGCTAATATCACTGGATTGCAAGTAGGCCCACTGGAATATAAAATCACACTCTACTCGGACGATGTCTTCATGACTATCACCAACCCCTGATCACAATTTTAAACACATATGGACTATATTCCAATTTCAATATTAATATCTCTAAGACTGAACTTTTAAGCATCGGTCTAATGGGAGCCACTTTAGACTCTCTTCAACAGCAATTCCACTTTAGAACTCAAGCGAAGGCAATCAAGTACCTTGGCGTCTATATCTCACCAAACACGCAAGACGTCATATCCCTTAATTACAAAGCCCTAAAACTCAACATAGATTTATTATTAAGGTCCTGGAACAATAAACATCTCTCTTGGCTCGGGAGACTCAATGCAATTAAAATGAGTATATTGCCAAAAATACTATATCTCTTACAAACCTTACCCGTCCCCCTCCCGGACCACATAATTAATCAACTACAGAAAACACTGAACTCCTTTATATGGTCATATAAACGCCCACGCATAGCTACTGCTACCTTATACCGCCCTAAAGACCTGGGAGGCATAGAAGCACCAAACTTACGGCACTACGGGTTAGCAGCATTTCTGACTAGAATAGTAGACTGGTGTAAAAATGCCACCAGTAAAGATTGGGTCCTTCTAGAATACCATCTTGCAAGCAATAGTAATTTGGGTGGACAATGTTGGATCCCCCCCACCCAAAAAGTTATTCTACATACTGCCTCTACGGCAACTCGAGAAACATATAAAATATGGGATAAAGCTATTAAAACATATACATATATCTCGAGCGTATACTCGCCCTTGACCCCACTTATTGGGAACAGCTTTTTCCCATTACAAACCTTGTTATATGAGCCAACCACTACTAGTATTCAAACATCTATCCCGGCCCACCTTTTCTTCACAAATGGAAAACTAAAACCACATGCTGAAATTATTACACAGCATGGTCCCCGATTTCAAGTTTGGTTGACAAACCTGCAAATGTCTCATTTCCTTTTAACACATTCATATAAAGCACAATTAAGTCGCTCTCTCACACCTGTTGAAGCCATATGTTTTAACCCTCTACCTCACAAAGGCATTTTATCCCTGATATATAAGCAAATCCTTCTCACCTACTCCAAAACGCTGCCTTCATATGTGGCTAGATGGGAGGGAGAAATCATTGACTCGCTCCCCAAACAATTATGGTAAAAAATAATGCTAAATATGAGTAAGTCCTCATCTTCTATTTCCATCATGGAAATGAACCTTAAATTAATATGCAGGTGGTATTATACCCCTGCGCGTTTACATAAACTATTCCCTTATACATCAGCGAAGTGATGGAGAGGTTGTCCTGACAGTGGTACTGCTACGCACATTTGGTGGGCATGCCCCATTGCTAAACCCTACTGGGAAACAATTAAAAGGGAGATAAATTTCTTTCTCTTGTGGTGTATCCAGTCCACGGGTTCATCCATTACTTGTGGGATATTCTCCTTCCCAACAGGAAGTTGCAAGAGGACACCCACAGCAGAGCTGTCTATATAGCTCCTCCCCTAACCCCCACCTCCAGTCATTCGACCGAAGACAAGTAAGAAAAAGGAGAAACTATAGGGAGAGGTGGTGACTGTAGTTTTAAAAATAAAAACACCTGCCTTAAAGTGACAGGGCGGGCCGTGGACTGGATACACCACAAGAGAAAGAAATTTATCAGGTAAGCATAAATGTTGTTTTCTCTTGTAAGGTGTATCCAGTCCACGGGTTCATCCATTACTTGTGGGATACCAATACCAAAGCTTTAGGATACGGATGAAGGGAGGGACAAGGCAGGAACTTAAACGGAAGGCACCACTGCCTGTAAGACCTTTCTCCCAAAAATAGCCTCCGAAGAAGCAAAAGTATCAAATTTGTAAAATTTAGCAAAAATATGAAGCGAAGACCAAGTCGCCGCCTTACAAATCTGTTCAACAGAGGCCTCATTTTTAAAAGCCCATGTGGAAGCTACCGCTCTAGTAGAATGAGCTGTAATTCTTTCAGGAGGCTGCTGGCCAGCAGTCTCATAAATTAACCGGATTATGCTTCTCAGCCAAAAAGAAAGAGAAGTTGCCGAAGCCTTTTGGCCTCTCCTCCTTCCAGAGTAGACAACAAACAATGCAGATGTTTGACGAAAGTCCTTAGTAGCTTGTAAATAAAACTTTAAAGCACGAACCACGTCAAGATTGTGTAACAGACGTTCCTTCTTTGAAGAAGGATTAGGACACAGTGACGGAACAACAATTTCCTGATTGATATTCTTATTAGATACTACCTTAGGAAGAAACCCAGGTTTGGTACGCAAAACTACCTTATCTGCATTGAAGATCAGATAAGGGGAATCACACTGTAAGGCAGATAACTCTGAAACTCTTCGAGCCGAAGAGATAGCCACTAAGAACAGAACTTTCCAAGATAAAATCTTGATATCTATGGAATGCAAAGGTTCAAACTGAACCCCTTGAAGAACTTTAAGAACTAAATTTAAACTCCATGGCGGAGCGACAGGTTTAAACACAGGCTTGATTCTAACTAAAGCCTGACAAAACGCCTGAACGTCTGGAACATCTGCCAGACGCTGGTGTAAAAGAATAGACAGAGCAGAAATCTGTCCCTTTAAGGAACTAGCTGATAATCCCTTTTCCAATCCTTCTTGGAGAAAAGATAAAATCCTAGGAATCCTGACCTTAATCCATGAGTAACCCTTGGATTCACACCAATGAAGATATTTACACCATATTTTATGATAGATTTTCCTGGTGACAGGCTTTCGAGCCTGAATCAAGGTATCAATGACCGACTCGGAGAAACAACATTTTGATAAAATCAAGCGTTCAATCTCCAAGCAGTCAGATGCAGAGAAATTAGATTTGGATGTTTGAATGGACCTTGGAGTAGAAGGTCCTGCCTCAGCGGCAGAGTCCATGGTGGAAAGGATGACATGTCCACCAGATCTGCATACCAAGTCCTGAGTGGCCACGCAGGTGCTATCAAAATCACTGAAGCTCTCTCCTGCTTGATCTTGGCAATCAGATGAGGGAGGAGAGGAAATGGTGGAAACACATAAGTCAGGCTGAAGGACCAGGGCACTGCTAGAGCATCTATCAGCGCTGCCTGGGGATCCCTTGACCTGGACCCGTAACAAGGAAGCTTGGTGTTCTCACGAGACGCCATCAGATCCAGTTCTGGTTTGCCCCATAGTTGAATCAGCTGGGCAAATACCTCCGGATGGAGCTCCCACTCCCCCGGATGAAAAGTCTGCCGACTTAGAAAATCCGCCACCCAGTTCTCTACTCCTGGGATATGGATAGCTGAGAGATGGCAAGAGTGAGCCAGGGGACTCCTTGTTCCCCCCTGATGTTTGATATAGGCTACAGTTTTGATATTGTCCGACTGAAATCTGATGAACCTGGCCGCAGCTAGTTGAGGCCAAGCATTGAATATCGCTCTTAGTTCCAGAATGTTTATCGGAAGGAGGGCTTCCTCCTGAGTCCACGAACCATGAGCCTTCAGGGAACTCCAGACTGCACCGCAGCCTAGGAGGCTGGCATCTGTCATCACTATAGTCCACTCTGGTCTATGGAAACTCATTCCCCTGGACAGATGGACCCGAGATAACCACCAGGGAAGAGAATCCCTGGTCTCTTGATCCAGATTTAACAGAGGGGACAAATCTGTGTAGTCCCCATTCCACTGATTGAGCATGCAAAGTTGCAGTGGTCTGAGATATAGGCGGGCAAACGGAACTATGTCCATTGCCGCTACCATTAGGCCGATCATTTCCATATACTGAGCCACTGACGGCCGAGAAGTGGAATGAAGAGCACGGCAGGAAGTTAGAAGCTTTGAAATCCTGACCTCTGTCAGAAAAATTTTCATTTCTACTGAATCTATCAGAGTTCCTAGGAAGGAAACTCTTGTGAGAGGAGAGAGAGAACTCTTTTCTCTGTTCACTTTCCACCCGTGAGACCTCAGAAAGGCCAGAACAATGCCCGTATGGGACTTGGCGATTTGAAAAGTTGACGCCTGGATTAGAATGTCGTCTAGGTAAGGAGCCACCGCTATGCCCCGTGGCCATAGAACCGCCAGAAGAGACCCTAGAACCTTCGTAAAGATTCTTGGCGCCGTGGCTAACCCGAAAGGAAGAGCCACAAACTGGTAATGCCTGTCTAGGAAGGCAAACCTTAGGAACTGATGATGATCTCTGTGAATCGGAATGTGGAGATAAGCATCCTTTAAGTCCACGGTAGTCATATATTGACCCTCCTGGATCATAGGGAGGATGGTTCGGATTGTCTCCATCTTGAAGGATGGGGCCCTGAGAAATTTGTTTGGGATCTTGAGATTCAAGATTGGTCTGAAAGTTCCCTCTTTTTTGGGAACTATAAACAGGTTTGAATAGAAACCCTGACCCTGTTCCTCCCTTGGAACTGGGTGGATCACTCCCATAACCAGTAGGTCTTGAACGCAACGTAAGAATTTCTCTCTCTTTATCTGGTTTGCAGATAGTTGTGAGAGATGAAATCTCCCCTTTGGAGATGAACCTTTGAATTCCAGAAGATATCCCTGGGAAACAATCTCTAGTGCCCAGGGATCCTGGACGTCTCTTGCCTAAGCCTGGGCGAAGAGAGAAAGTCTGCCCTCTGCTTCCCCTTGTTCCAAGCCTGGTTAGGTCTCCAGACTGGTTTGGACTGGGCGAAATTTCCCTCTTGTTTTGTATTAGTGGAAGCTGAAGCTGCGCCACTCTTGAAGTTTTGAAAGGAACGAAAATTATTCTGTTTGGTCCTTAACTTATTGGACCTATCCTGAGGAAGGTAGTGACCTTTTCCTCCAGTAATGTCAGAGATGATCTTCTTCAAGCCAGGCCCGAATAGGGTCTGTCCCTTGAAGGGGATGTTAAGAAGCTTAGACTTTGAAGTAACATCTGCTGACCAGGACTTAAGCCATAGCGCCCTACGCGCCAGAATGGCAAAACCTGAATTCTTAGCCATTAGCTTGGTTAAATGAAAGACAGCGTCAGAAATAAAGGAATTAGCTAACTTAAGAGCTTTAATCCTGTCTAAAATATCATCTAACGGGGTCTCCACCTGTAGAGCCTCCTCAAGAGACTCGAACCAAAAAGCCGCTGCAGCAGTAACTGGGGCAATGCAAGCAAGAGGCTGGAGAATAAAACCCTGATGTATAAACATTTTCTTAAGGAGACCCTCCAATTTTTTATCCAAAGGATCTAGGAAAGCACAACTGTCCTCTACGGGGATAGTTGTACGCTTAGCTAGGGAAGAGACTGCTCCCTCAACCTTAGGGACCGTCTGCCACGAGTCCCGTATGGCAGCATCTATGGGAAACATCTTTTTAAAAGCAGGAGGGGGAGAGAACGGCACACCTGGTCTATCCCATTCCTTAGTAATAATTTCCGAAAACCTCTTAGGGACTGGAAAAACATCAGTGTAAACAGGCACTGCAAAGTATTTTTCCATCTTACACAATTTTTCTGGAACTGCAATGGGTTTACAGACGTCCAGAGTCGCTAAAACCTCCCTAAGTAATAAGCGGAGGTGTTCAAGCTTAAATTTAAACGCTGTCATTTCAGAATCAGACTGAAGTAACGCCTTCCCTGAGTCTGAAATGTCACTCACAGATAGAAGCTCACCTGCTTCGGCTTCTGAGTATTGCGAGGGTATATCGGACACAGGTATTAAAGCGTCAGAAAGCTCTGTATTAGTTCTAGCCCCAGAGCTGTCTCGCTTTCCTTGTAACCCTGGCAGTTTGGACAATACCTCTGAGAGGGTAGCATTCATAACTGCCGCCATGTCCTGTAAGGTAAAAAAATTAGACGCGCTAGATGTACTTGACGTCACTTGAGCGTGAGTTATAGGTTCTGACACATGGGGAGAGCTAGATGGCATAATCTCCCTTTTTTCAGTCAGAGAATCCTCTGGAGATAAATCTTTAAGCGCCATAATATGGTCTTTATAGTTTATAGAAATTTCAGTACATTTGGTACACATTCTAAGAGGGGGTTCCACAATGGCTTCCAAACATATTGAACAAGGAGTTTCCTCTATGTCAGACATATTAAACAAAAACGTTACTGTGCCTTTAAGAGAAAAAAACTAGCACTTAAACTTCAAAACAGTGTAAAAATATAGTAAAGTCTTTGAAATTTTTACAGTGTGTGTAAGGGACTAAAGCAACATTGCACCCACTTGCAAATGGATGATTAACCCCTTAGGCCCCAAACCGGATTTAAAAAATGTTAAAAGACAGTTGAGCACCTTGCCACAGCTCTGCTGAGGCTCCTATCTGCCCTCAAATACGATTTTGTGCAGAGATAAACCCTTTGTAATGGTCCTCAGATGCCAGAGGACTCCTCTAGGGAAGCTGGATGTCTCAGTCTGAAGAAAAACTGCGCATCTAGAGCGCGAAAATAGGCCCCTCCCACCATGTACTGGATGTCAGAGGGGCCTTAAGAAAATACTCCTAGGAGTATCTAACAAGCCATGTGGAAAACTAGGCCCCAAATAAAGACTTATCTCCCTCAGAGAAAAAACGTCCTATTTATGAAACATGTGAAACGTTTTGTCACTAAGTAATATGAGTATTAACATGAGTATTACCCTGTTTTGTAAGCATGATCCCAGTCGTTGTTAAATCACTGCATCTAGCTTACCTCAAATACACAAGGCTCTGTCAGCATTTTCTAGAACTTATCATCTCTCTAGAAATAAAAATACTGAACATACCTCAAAGCAGGTAATCTGCAGACCGTTCCCTCAACTGAAGTTTTTCCATACTCTTCAGTTATGTGTGAGAACAGCAATGGACCTTAGTTACAAACCGCTAAGATCATCAAACCTCCAGGCAGAATCTTCTTCTAATTTTTGCCTGAGAGTAAAACAGTACAACGCCGGTACCATTTAAAAATAACAAACTCTTGATTGAAGGTAAAACTACACTAAGTCACCACATATCTCTTGATACTTCCTATCTTGTCGAGAGTTGCAAGAGAATGACTGGGGGTGGGGGTTAAGGGAGGAGCTATATAGACAGCTCTGCTGTGGGTGTCCTCTTGCAACTTCCTGTTGGGAAGGAGAATATCCCACAAGTAATGGATGAACCCGTGGACTGGATACACCTTACAAGATAAATTCCTTTACCTTTTAATATCTGGACCCTTTTGCTTAATCTTTTCCCCAAAATCACTTGTAAGTTAAGACTGGCACTATTAACGACCATGATCAATACGGCCAAAAAACTAATCCCCTTGAACTGGAAAAAAATAAATCTTCCACCAGTCTCCACATGGAAAGGAATGGTCACCCATTCACTAACATTAGAAAGATATCATTACACACAAACCAAACGACTGGATGATTATTACTCCATGTGCTTCATATGGGAAGAATACCTGAAGGCAGATACATCCCCACTCCCTACAATCTAGGAGACATCCTTGTTTATTCATGCGGAATGTCAGTAATTCTAATAACCTCTCTTGTTTATATGCATGTATATCGGTGCCATTTTCTATGTTCTATTTTATGTTTATTTGTTCTCTGGAAAGCTTTTCATGTTAGTTTGTTAATTTAGTCCTACATTTGTTGTACTATTATCCAATGTCTTCTAATGTTTTGTTAATTGCCATGTGATGCTCAATCCTTATCAGTACTTGCTATTATTCTAAAATTTATAGCTGTCTTATGCCACAGTTTTGACCCCCCTCCAAATTTTATTGTCTGTTTAGTTAACATCTCACCATGACCAGACCAGAATCTAACTTTCCAATTGTCTTTGATTAGCAATTAACTCAATTTAGTGGACTCAGCTGACTGCCCTGCCTGCATATATTTCACACCAGTCTGGCCTGTGCATTGCTATAACAACATATGTTCAAAATTTCAAAGTGAACATTTTATAAGTGAGGCATTAACATTAGAATTATACAAGAATTGAACAAGGATTGGACAAGGGGCAAAACACAAGGCAAGTACTTCTGTAATATTATGTTTCATATACCTTTTTGTTTTCTTATGCAATTGCTACTGTAATTCTGTGTCTTATGTGTTTAACTGGTTCCCACTTTTGTAAAAATGCTCAATATATTCATATTCCTTTTTGCTACCTCTTGTCTCTATAACAAACTACATTATTCAATTACTCCTTCTCCCTCTCCAGCTGCACTGTTCATTAGCCCATCTCTCTTAAACTCACCTTACTTTTGTACTCATGAACTTTACCTGTTCCTAAACACTCTCTCTCCCCCCTGCACCTCGTCTCAAAAGCAGTCTCACTACTGCAAATCCGTATCTCATCTCATGTCATTCTCCCTCTTGCTTTTACTAACTGCTGGTGACATCTCCCCTAATCCTGGTCCCCAACCACTGCCAAGCCGTGCACATCCATGTGTACCGTCCCATAGACTCAGAAAACAAAACTCTGCAAACCTTACTTCCCTCATCGCTGAAACATGCACTGGTCACACCTATCCTCAAAAAAACTTCCCTTGATCCTACCTCCCCATCCAACTACCGCCCTATTTCCCTCCTCCCTCTTGCCTCAAAGTTTCTCGAAAAAACTAGTATATGCACGCCTATCCCATTTCCTTACGTTAAACTCCCTTCTTGACCCACTGCAATCTGGATTTCATCTCCATCACTTCACAGAGACAGCTATTGTTAAGGTTACCAACAACCTACTTACAGCAAAATAAAAAAAACCCTTCTCTCTGCTTATCCTCCTTGCTCTGTCCGCAGCCTTTGACACTGTTGACCACCCTCTTTTTCTCCAAACCCTCCAATCCTACGGCATCTGTGACACAGCCCTTTCGTGGCACTCTTCCTACCTGTCAAACCGTACCTTTAGTGTAGCCTTCTCTGGGGCCTCCTCTGCCCCCTCACCACTTTCTGTCGGAGTACCGCAAGGCTCTGTCCTCAGTCCCCTTCTCTTCTCAATCTACACGTCATCATTAGGTTCCCTAATAAAGTCCCACGGTTTCCAATATCATTTGTATGCCGACAACACCCAAATCTACTTCTCTGCACCAGACCTATCTCCTTCCTTGCTAACCCATGTCACTAACTGTCTTTCTCACATCTATTCCTGGATGTCCTCTCACTACCTCAAGCTATATCTCTCCAAAACTGAGCTCCTCATTTTCCCCCCTTCTTCAAAAATCTCCACCCCCCAATCTCTCTATAACTGTTGACAACTCCATCATTACCCCTACCCCGCATGCCCGATGTCTCGGGGTCACATTTGACTCAAATCTTTCTTTCACTCCTCACATTCAGTCCTTGGCTAAAGCCTGCCGCTTCCACCTTAAAAATATCTCTAAAATTAAACACTTCCTTACACAAGACACAAATAAGATTTTAATCCACTCTCTCATTCTTTCCCACCTCAATTACTGCAACTCTGTCCTCTCTGGTCTCCCCACCTGCCGCCTAGCTCCTTTACAATCCATAATGAATGCCTCTGACAGACTCATCTTCCTTACACTCTTCATCTGCTGCTCCTCTCTGCCAATCCCTTCACTGGCTTCCTCTTGCCTCTAGGATCAAACACAAAATTCTCACTCTGACATACAAAGCCCTCAACTGCACTGCTCCCCCCTATATCTCAGACCTTGTCTCCAGATACTCTCCCTCCCGTCCCCTTCGCTCTGCTCATGACCTCCTACTCTCCTCCTCTCTGGTTACCTCATCGCACTCCCGTTTACAGGACTTCTCCAGACTGGCTCCCATCTTGTGGAACTCTCTGCCTCGCCCCACAAGACTCTCCCCTAGTTTTGAAAGCTTCAAGCACTCCCTAAAGACTCTACTGTTCAGGGATGAATAGAACCTACACTAACCTTTCTTTATACCAGTTCCTCTCCTCCATTGCTATCCCCTGAACCCCCTTAGCATGTAAGCCTAAGAGCCATGCTGTTTGTAGATCACCTTCTTTAGAGCTGACTACAACAGTGCAACTCTTGGTGAGCCCTCTACCCATTTGATCCCTATAATTGTTTTGTTGTACTCCCCCTTTGTTTATAGCGCTGCGGAATCTGTTGATGCTCTACAAATAACCAATAATAATAATAATAATAATAATAATGTGAAAGTTGCTCTGAAACTGTTTATATTCTGAGAACTTTTTTGTATAATGTAATATCTCACTCTATATTGTATACTTTTTTAATAATACAATAAAACATTTAAAAAAAAAAAAAAAACTTATCTAAGGAGATTAAGCAAATAAAATTAAGTTAACTAAACCCAATTGTATAAAACCAAATACTAGGCAAAGACTTAAATAAATTCACTAAATTAAATAAGTGTAAGGAATGTGTAAATAAAACCCCTGCAATGTAATAAAGGAAAACGCACAATAACAATTTTACTGAAAGTACTAAAGAGAAACGTTGTATCTATTGCCGACTGAGGAAAAGATGTGGGCGGGAAGAAGCTGCGTCAACTGAAGTAAACAAACTCGACTGCGTCACAAAATGGGGGCGTAGTCACGAGACCCGGACCTAAGATGTCGGCAAAACAGCAGGGAAGACCGACAGAAGAGGACAGATGAGTAACAACGGTAAGAAGTAAAAACAAACCAAAGCAAAATCAAATAAAACGATAAGTAAAGACACTAAACATAAGGGAAATAAGGAAGAATGTGGAAATAAAAAACGAAAGTAAAATCGAAAGTACAATAACAAAGAAATAAGAAAAGGAAGAAAAAATGAATACTAAAAGCAAATAGAAATAACCTAAAACAAAAAAATAAGTAATAAAGAAAAAATGAACAATACTAATTTATTATACAACCATATATCACTTGATTAGCTCACAAACGCCTAGATTTAGAGTTCTGCGGCCAAAGGGGTGCGTTAGCTACGCATGCTTTTTCCCCCCCGCACCTTTTAAACAACGCTGGTATTGAGAGTTCTCAGAAGGGCTGCGTTAGGCTCCAAAAAGGGAGCGTACAGGCATATTTACCGCCACTGCAACTCTCAATACCAGCGGTGCTTACGGACGCGGCCAGCTTCAAAAACGTGCTCGTGCACGATTCCCCCATAGGAAACAATGGGGCAGTTTGAGCTGAAAAAAAACACCTGCAAAAAAGCAGCGTTCAGCTCCAAACGCAGCCCCATTATTTCCTATGGGGAAACACTCTCTAAGTCTGCACCTAACACCCTAACATGTACCCTGAGTCTAAACACCCCTAACCTTAAACTTATTAACCCCTAATCTGCCGCCCCCGTTATCGCTGACCCCTGCATATTATTTTTAACCCCTAATCTGCCGCTCCGTACACCGCCGCCACCTACATTATACCTATGAACCCCTAATCTGCTGCCCCTAACACCGCCAACCCCTATATTATATTTATTAACCCCTAATCTGCCGGCCCCAACGTCGCTGCCACCTACCTACAATTATTAACCCCTAATCTGCTGACCGGACCTCAACGCTACTCTAATAAATGTATTAACCCCTAAAGCTAAGTCTAACCCTAACCCTAACACCCCCCTAAGTTAAATATAATTTTATTCTAACGAAATAAAATAATTCTTATTAAATAAATTATTCCTATTTAAAGCTAAATACTTACCTGTAAAATAAACCCTAATATAGCTACAATATAATTAATAATTATATTGTAGCTATTTTAGGATTAATATTTATTTTACAGGCAACTTTGTATTTATTTTAACTAGGTACAATAGCTATTAAATAGTTAAGAACTATTTAATAGCTACCTAGTTAAAATTACAAAATTACCTATAAAATAAATCCTAACCTAAGTTACAATTAAACCTAACACTACACTATCAATAAATAAATTAAATAAACTACCTACAATTATCTACAATTAAATCAACTAAACTAAATTACAAAAACAAACACTAAATTACAAAAAAAAAACCACTAAATTACAAAAAATAAAAAAAGATTACAAGAATTTTAAACTAATTACACCTACTCTAAGCCCCCTAAAAAAATAACAAAGCCCCCCAAAATAAAAAAATGCCCTACCCTATTCTAAAATAAAAATTTTCAAGCTCTTTTACCTTATCAGCCCTTAAAATGGCCTTTTGCGGGGCATGCCCCAAAGAATTCTGCTCTTTTGCCTGTAAAAAAACATACAATACCCCCCCCCAACATTACAACCCACCACCCACATACCCCTAATCTACCCAAACCCCCCTTAAAAAAACCTAACACTAAGCCCCTGAAGATCTTCCTACCTTGTCTTCACCACGCCGGGTATCACCGATCCGTCCAGAAGAGGGTCCGAAGTCTTCCTCCTATCCGGCAAGAAGAGGTCCAGAAGAGGCTCCGAAGTCTTCATCCTATCCGGCAAGAAGAGGAGATCCGGACCGGCAAACATCTTCATCCAAGCGGCATCTTCTATCTTCTTCCATCTGGCGCGGAGCCGGACCATCTTGAAGCAGCCGACGCGGATCCATCCTCTTCTAACAACGTCCTAAGTCCGAATGAAGGTTCCTTTAAATGACGTCATCCAAGATGGCGTCCCTCAAATTCCGATTGGCTGATAGGATTCTATCAGTCAATCGGAATTAAGGTAGGAAAAATCTGATTGGCTGATTGAATCAGCCAATCAGATTCAAGTTCAATCGGATTGGCTGATCCAATCAGCCAATCAGATTGAGCTTGCATTCTATTGGCTGTTCCGATCAGCCAATAGAATGCGAGCTCAATCTGATTGGCTGATTGGATCAGCAAATCGGATTGAACTTGAATCTGATTTTTCCTACCTTAATTCCGATTGGCTGATAGAATCCTATCAGCCAATTGGAATTCGAGGGACGCCATCTTGGATGACGTCATTTAAAGGAACCTTCATTCGAACTTAGGACGTCGTTAGAAGAGGATGGATCTGCGTCGGCTGCTTCAAGATGGTCCCGCTCCGCGCCGGATGGAAGAAGATAGAAGATGCCGCTTGGATGAAGATCTTTGCCGGTCCGGATCTCCTCTTCTTGCCGGATAGGATGAAGACTTCGGAGCCTCTTCTGGACCTCTTCTTGTCGGATAGAAGGAAGACTTCGGACCCTCTTCTGGACGGATCGGTGATACCCGGCGTGGTGAAGACAAGGTAGGAAGATCTTCAGGGGCTTAGTGTTAGGTTTTTTAAGGGGGGTTTGGGTTAGATTAGGGGTATGTGGGTGGTGGGTTGTAATGTTGAGGGGGTATTGTATGTTTTTTTACAGGCAAAAGAGCAGAATTCTTTGGGGCATGCGCCGCAAAAGGCCCTTTTAAGGGCTGGTAAGGTAAAAGAGCTTGAAAATTTTTATTTTAGAATAGGGTAGGGCATTTTTTTATTTTGGGGGCTTTGTTATTTTTTTAGGGGGCTTAGAGTAGGTGTAATTAGTTTAAAATTCTTGTAATCTTTTTTTATTTTTTTGTAATTTAGTGTTTGTTTTTTTTTGTAATTTAGTGTTTGTTTTTTTTGTAATTTAGTTTAGTTGATTTAATTGTAGATAATTGTAGGTAGTTTATTTAATTTATTTATTGATAGTGTAGTGTTAGGTTTAATTGTAACTTAGGTTAGGATTTATTTTACAGGTAATTTTGTAATTATTTTAACTAGGTAGCTATTAAATAGTTCTTAACTATTTAATAGCTATTGTACCTGGTTAAAATAAATACAAAGTTACCTGTAAAATAAATATTAATCTGAAAATAGCTACAATATAATTATTATTTATATTGTAGCTATATTAGGGTTTATTTTACAGGTAAGTATTTAGATTTAAATAGGATTAATTTATTTAATAAGATTTATTTTATTTCATTAGATTAAAATTATATTTAATTTAGGGGGGTGTTAGTGTTAGGGTTAGACTTAGCTTTAGGGGTTAATACATTTATTAGAGTAGCGGCGAGGTCCGGTCGGCAGATTAGGGGTTAATACTTGAAGTTAGGTGTCGGCGATGTTAGGGAGGGCAGATTAGGGGTTAATACTATTTATTATAGGGTTTGCGAGGCGGGAGTGAGGCGGTTTAGGGGTTAATACATTTATTAGAGTAGCGGCGAGGTCCGGTCGGCAGATTAGGGGTTAATAAGTGTAGGTAAGGTAGAGGCGACGTGGGCAGATTAGGGGGTAATAAATATTATGTAGGGGTCGGCGATGTTAGGGGCAGCAGATTAGGGGTACATAGGGATAATGTAGGTTGCGGCGGTGTGCGGTCGGCAGATTAGGGGTTAAAAAAAATTATTAGAGTGGCAGCGATGTGGGGAGGCCTCGGTTTAGGGGTACATAGGTAGTTTATGGGTGTTAGTGTACTTTAGAGCACAGTAGTTAAGAGCTTTACCGGCGTTAGCCCAGAAAGCTCTTAACTCCTGGCTTTTTGCTGCGGCTGGAGTCTTGTCGTTAGATTTCTAACGCTCACTTCAGCCAAGACTCTAAATACCGGCGTTAGAAAGATCCCATTGAAAAGATAGGATACGCAATTGGCGTAAGGGGATCTGCGGTATGGAAAAGTTGCGGCTGGAAAGTGAGCGTTAGACCCTTTCCTGGCTGACTCTAAATACCAGCGGGCGGCCAAAACCAGCATTAGGACCCCTTAACGCTGGTTTTGACGGCTAACGCAGAACTCTAAAGCTAGGCGTTAGAGTAAAGAGGCAGTTGGTATACTATGTGCTCAGTTTATAACAAGATGAACGTTTCCAGTTGGCCTGGATCATACCATCCATGGTTGTTTCTCATTGGTCACTATTCTCATTTCTGTTCTCTCTATGTTAAATGTTTAAACTGTATAGTTACTTTAAATGGCTGCTGAGCAGTAAAGGAAAAGGCTTAGGCAAAATAGAAGTCTCTGTCCTTGTAATAAAATGGCTTTGGGTAAGTGTGTAAGTGTATATATGTGTTTATAATCAGTGCGCGTGAGAGTATATAGCAGTATGTTCGTGTGTGTATATGACTACAGGTGTATATGCGCGTGTGCACTAATGGTAAATGTACACAAGTATATATATATATTTAGTGCAGAATTACGGTGGGTGCACACCCTAATGAATTATGCTGCGCACGCCTTTGTATACCAGCCATAAACACTACATGATATGCATTCCAAACTATCATTTTATTAGTAGAATTAGCAGGGCTTTCTGTTTCAGAGCAGTGACATTTTCTGTGCCCGGCTTATCCCTCCTTTGTCCCCCATTTTCATGACAAGCTAGAGAAAAAAAACACGCCAGATGTGGCTGAGCTCCGGCACAGGTCAAACCATTCCTTGTGTATCATGTAGCAGGGTCAGGAATACTACAAGACTATGAAGTATTCAGCTAACACTCCAGTTTCAAATAATGGAAATCTAAATTGCATTCTTTTTGTTTTCCTGCTTCATCAGACAGATTTAGATTTGAGTTTAGCGCCCCCTTCAGTGCAGGAAGAGGCAGACAGAGCCAATGCAGGTGTTTTGTGTTGTTAAATAGAGGAACTGCGCCTTCTGGAGTTAAGGTGATAAAAACGTTACTTCTGTTATCAAATGTGTTTGTTCCCATGATATTCTTTGCTGAAGAGATAAATAAGTAGGTGTATTATGCACTACACGGCAGGAAATAGTTCTGCTATCTAATGATCTTGCAAATGCATAACATTCTTGCAAAACTGCTGCCATATAGTGCTCTAGAAATGTGCACACTCCTGAGCTTACCTCCCTAATTTTCAACAAACCATACCACGAGAAAACAAAGAAATTTTGATAATAGAAGTAAATTAGAAAGTTGTTTAAAATGAAAAATGCTCTGTCTGAATCATGAAAGAAAAAAATTGGGTTTCATATCCCTTTAAAATGGAACATTGTGATAGTCTACTGAGCACCATAACAGACCCACATAGAATGCCTCTGACATACGGCTGTATTCCCCTATAACAGTGATGGCGAAATCTGGCCCTCCAGATGTTTTAGAACTACATTTCCCATGATGCTCGACTGGACTTCAGAGTGCCTAAGCATCATGGGAAATGTAGTAATGAAACATCTGGAGTGCTAAGGTTCACTATCACTGCCCTATACAATGTCTAATTCACAAAAACATAATTTATGCTTACCTGATAAATTCCTTTCTTCTGTAGTGTGATCAGTCCACGGGTCATCATTACTTCTGGGATATTACTCCTCCCCAACAGGAAGTGCAAGAGGATTCACCCAGCAGAGCTGCATATAGCTCCTCCCCTCTACGTCACTCCCAGTCATTCGACCAAGGGCCAACGAGAAAGGAAAAGCCAAGGGTGAAGTGGTGACTGGAGTATAAATTAAAAAATATTTACCTGCCTTAAAAACAGGGCGGGCCGTTGATGATCACACTACAGAAGAAAGGAATTTATCAGGTAAGCATAAATTATGTTTTCTTCTGTTAAGTGTGATCAGTCCACGGGTCATCATTACTTCTGGGATACCAATACCAAAGCAAAAGTACACGGATGACGGGAGGGATAGGCAGGCTCTTTATACAGAAGGAACCACTGCCTGAAGAACCTTTCTCCCAAAAATAGCCTCCGATGAAGCAAAAGTGTCAAATTTGTAAAATTTGGAAAAAGTATGAAGCGAAGACCAAGTTGCAGCCTTGCAAATCTGCTCAACAGAGGCCTCATTCTTAAAGGCCCAAGTGGAAGCCACAGCTCTAGTAGAATGAGCTGTAATTCTTTCAGGAGGCTGCTGTCCAGCAGTCTCATAAGCTAAACGAATTATGCTACGAAGCCAAAAAGAAAGAGAGGTAGCAGAAGCTTTTTGACCTCTCCTCTGCCCAGAGTAAACGACAAACAGAGAAGACGTTTGTCGAAATTCCTTAGTTGCCTGTAAGTAAAATTTTAGAGGACGGACTACATCCAGGTTGTGCAGTAGACGTTCCTTCTTCGAAGAAGGATTTGGGCACAAAGAAGGAACAACAATCTCTTGATTGATATTCCTGTTAGTCACTACCTTAGGTAAGAACCCAGGTTTAGTACGCAGAACTACCTTATCCGAATGAAAAATCAAATAAGGAGAATCACAATGTAAGGCTGATAATTCAGAGACTCTTCGAGCCGAGGAAATAGCCATTAAAAATAGAACTTTCCAAGATAACAACTTTATATCAATGGAATGAAGGGGTTCAAACGGAACGCCCTGTAAAACATTAAGAACAAGGTTTAAACTCCATGGTGGAGCAACAGTTTTAAACACAGGCTTAATCCTGGCCAAAGCCTGACAAAAAGCCTGGACGTCAGGAACTTCTGACAGACGTTTGTGTAACAGAATGGACAGAGCTGAGATCTGTCCCTTTAATGAACTAGCAGATAAACCCTTTTCTAAACCTTCTTGTAGAAAAGACAATATCCTAGGAATCCTAACCTTACTCCAAGAGTAACCTTTGGATTCACACCAATATAGGTATTTACGCCATATCTTATGGTAAATCTTTCTGGTAACAGGCTTCCTAGCCTGTATTAAGGTATCAATAACTGACTCAGAAAACCCACGTCTTGATAAAATCAAGCGTTCAATTTCCAAGCAGTCAGCTTCAGAGAAGTTAGATTTTGATGCTTGAAGGGACCCTGTATCAGAAGGTCCTGTTTCAGAGGTAGAGACCAAGGTGGACAGGATGACATGTCCACCAGGTCTGCATACCAAGTCCTGCGTGGCCACGCAGGTGCTATTAGAATCACTGATGCTCTCTCTTGTTTGATTCTGGCAATCAATCGAGGAAGCATCGGGAAGGGTGGAAACACGTAAGCCATCCTGAAGTCCCAAGGTGCTGTCAGGGCATCTATCAGGACTGCTCCTGGATCCCTGGATCTGGACCCGTAATGAGGAAGCTTGGCGTTCTGTCGAGACGCCATGAGATCTATCTCTGGTTTGCCCCAACGTCGAAGTATATGGGCAAAGACCTCCGGATGGAGTTCCCACTCCCCCGGATGAAAAGTCTGACGACTTAAGAAATCCGCTTCCCAGTTCTCCACTCCCGGGATGTGGATTGCTGACAGGTGGCAAGAGTGAGACTCTGCCCAGCGAATTATCTTTGATACTTCCATCATAGCTAGGGAGCTTCTTGTCCCTCCCTGATGGTTGATGTAAGCTACAGTCGTGATGTTGTCCGACTGAAACCTGATGAACCCCCGAGTTGTCAACTGGGGCCAAGCCAAGAGGGCATTGAGAACTGCTCTCAATTCCAGAATGTTTATTGGCAGGAGACTCTCCTCCTGACTCCATTGTCCCTGAGCCTTCAGAGAATTCCAGACGGCACCCCAACCTAGAAGGCTGGCGTCTGTTGTTACAATTGTCCAGTCTGGTCTGCTGAATGGCATCCCCCTGGACAGATGTGGCTGAGAAAGCCACCATAGAAGAGAATTTCTGGTCTCTTGATCCAGATTCAGAGAAGGGGATAAGTCTGAGTAATCCCCATTCCACTGACTTAGCATGCACAGTTGCAATGGTCTGAGGTGTAAGCGTGCAAAGGGTACTATGTCCATTGCCGCTACCATTAAGCCGATTACCTCCATGCATTGAGCCACTGACGGGTGTTGAATGGAATGAAGGGTGCGGCAAGCACTTTGAAGTCTTGTTAGCCTGTCCTCTGTCAGGTAAATCTTCATTTCTACAGAATCTATCAGAGTCCCCAGGAAGGGAACTCTTGTGAGTGGAACGAGTGAACTTTTCTTTTCGTTCACCTTCCATCCATGTGACCTTAGAAATGCCAGTACTAACTCTGTATGAGACTTGGCAGTTTGAAAGCTTGAAGCTTGTATCAGAATGTCGTCTAGGTATGGAGCTACCGAGATTCCCCGCGGTCTTAGTACCGCCAGAAGAGCACCCAGAACCTTTGTGAAGATTCTTGGAGCTGTAGCCAATCCGAATGGAAGAGCCACAAACTGGTAATGCCTGTCTAGGAAGGCAAACCTTAGGTACCGGTAATGATCTTTGTGAATCGGTATGTGAAGGTAAGCATCTTTTAAATCTACAGTGGTCATGTACTGACCCTCTTGGATCATAGGTAAAATTGTCCGAATAGTCTCCATCTTGAACGATGGAACTCTTAGGAATTTGTTTAGGATCTTTAAGTCCAGGATTGGTCTGAAAGTTCCCTCTTTTTTGGGAACCACAAACAGATTTGAGTAAAACCCCTGTCCCTGTTCCGATCGTGGAACTGGATGGATTACTCCCATTAACAAGAGCTCTTGTACGCAGCGTAGAAACGCCTCTTTCTTTGTCTGGATTGTTGACAACCTTGACAGATGAAATCTCTCTCTTGGAGGAGAGTATTTGAAGTCCAGAAGGTATCCCTGAGATATTATCTCTAGCGCCCAGGGATCCTGAACATCTCTTGCCCAAGCCTGGGCGAAGAGAGAAAGTCTGCCCCCCACTAGATCCGATCCCGGATCGGGGGCCCTCAATTCATGCTGTTTTAGGGGCAGCAGCAGGTTTCCTGGTCTGCTTGCCCTTGTTCCAGGACTGGTTAGGTTTCCAGCCTTGCCTGTAGCGAGCAACAGCTCCTTCCTGTTTTGGTGCAGAGGAAGTTGATGCTGCTCCTGCTTTGAAATTACGAAAGGAACGAAAATTAGACTGTCTAGCCTTAGCTTTGGCTTTGTCCTGAGGCAGGGCATGGCCTTTACCTCCTGTAATGTCAGCGATAATCTCTTTCAACCCGGGCCCGAATAAGGTCTGCCCTTTGAAAGGTATATTAAGCAATTTAGACTTAGAAGTAACATCAGCTGACCAGGATTTTAGCCACAGCGCCCTGCGTGCCTGAATGGCGAATCCTGAATTCTTCGCCGTAAGTTTAGTAAGATGTACTACGGCCTCCGAAATGAATGAATTAGCTAGTTTAAGGACTCTAAGCCTGTCCGTAATGTCGTCCAGAGTAGCTGAACCAATGTTCTCTTCCAGAGACTCAATCCAGAATACCGCTGCAGCCGTGATCGGCGCAATGCATGCAAGGGGTTGCAATATAAAACCTTGTAATTCTAGTGAAGTACCATTCCCCAGAATACTGAAGTGTAAAGTATACATACATGACATTATATCGGTATGGCAGGATTTTCTCATCAATTCCATTGTCAGAAATAAAAGCTGCTACATACCTCTATGCAGATTCATCTGCCCGCTGTCCCCTGATCTGAAGTTTACCTCTCCTCAGATGGCCGAGAAACAGCAATATGATCTTAACTTCTCCGGCTAAAATCATAGCAAAAACTCTGGTAGATTCTTCTTCAAACTCTGCCAGAGAGATAATAACACACTCCGGTGCTATTTTAAAATAACAAACTTTTGATTGAAGATATAAAACTAAGTATAATCACCATAGTCCTCTCACACATCCTATCTAGTCGTTGGGTGCAAGAGAATGACTGGGAGTGACGTAGAGGGGAGGAGCTATATGCAGCTCTGCTGGGTGAATCCTCTTGCACTTCCTGTTGGGGAGGAGTAATATCCCAGAAGTAATGATGACCCGTGGACTGATCACACTTAACAGAAGAAAATATGACTTTGCAATATACATGAATTTAAGCATTTACTTAAAGGAACATGAAATTCAATGTTTTACTTTCATGGTTTAGATAGAGAATACAATTTTAAACAACTTTCCAATTTATCTATTTTGCTTCCTTGTCTTACTAACTTTTGTTGAAGAAAGAGCAATACACATACACATGAGGTTTATGAATACGGCTCCTGCCGAAACGCGTAAAACCTGTTAGCCTTTTATCTAACATGTGTTTTAAATGGATGTCATAAATAAAGCTTGTTTTACTTATTCTATCTACGGATTTTGAACTTTCTTTTTAGCAATACACATAATTGATCCAATCACATGAGGCATACATGTGCAGCCCCCAATCGGCAGCTCCTTAGCCTATCTAGATAGGCTTTTCAACAAAGGATACCAAGAGACCGAAACAAATTAGATGATAGAAATAAATTAGAAAGCTGTTTAAAACTGCATACTTTCACTGAATCACAAAAGAAAAAAAATGGTTTTATGTCCCTTTAAGGTAGATTAAGAACTACTGCTCATGTGAAGCAAAACACTGTTTGCAATAGCAACAAGGATACTAGGTGGTTTAGATGTGGGAGCTGTAGGACATAAAATCTGCATTATGTGTTTACACAATGACTTACAGGTATATAGACTGACATATAG
>NC_069502.1:1221455110-1221557355 GCF_027579735.1 Bombina bombina
CGTGAGAGAGAGGAGGTTACTGACAATAACAGCAAACTATTTATTATCTCTGCACAGAACTGTAGCTGTTGTTTAACCCTGTGATTAAAGGATTAGAAAAGTCAACATGAAGACATCTGGTTTTTTCATACAAAACGTTTACCTACCATAAATGAATGGTAGTGAACTTACTATTTTAAAGAAACAAAGTTTCTGAGAATGTTTAAAACGTTATTTTCTTTTTTCGTTCTAACATCTGAATTGCCAGCCCACCAGAAAGGGTGGTCTGGCTAAGTCTACAAAACGCTTATCGAATTATAATACATTAGCATATATACACACACACACCTACGCATTTGTATTGGTATTCTCATCGCTACAGCAATGACGCCGGCCAGGAAACTCCAGTTACCAATGCGCATGCGTTATATTTTATGTTAACAGAGAGCATGCGTTAGATTTTATGTTAACAGAGAGCATGCGTTACATTTTATGTTAACAGAGAGCATGCGTTACATTTTATGTTAACAGAGAGCATGCGTTACATTTTATGTTAACAGAGAGCATGTGTTAGATTTTATGTTAACAGAGAGCATGCGTTATATTTTATGTTAACAGAGAGCATGCGTTATATTTTATGTTAACAGAGAGCATGTGTTAGATTTTATTTTAACAGAGAGCATGCGTTAGATTTTATGTTAACAGAAAGCATGCTTTAGATTTTATGTTAACAGAGAGCATGCGTTAGATTTTATGTTAACAGAGAGCATGTGTTAGATTTTATGTTAACAGAGAGCATGCGTTAGATTTTATGTTAACAGAGAGCATGCGTTAGATTTTATGTTAACAGAGAGCATGCGTTAGATTTTATGTTAACAGAGAGCATGCGTTAGATTTTATGTTAACAGAAAGCATGCGTTAGATTTTATGTTAACAGAGAGCATGAGTTAGATTTTATGTTAACAGAGAGCATGAGTTAGATTTTATGTTAACAGAGAGCATGCGTTAGATTTTATGTTAACAGAGAGCATGCGTTAGATTTTATGTTAGCAGAGAGCATGCGTTACATTTTATGTTAACAGAGAGCATGCGTTACATTTTATGTTAACAGAGAGCATGCGTTACATTTTATGTTAACAGAGAGCATGCGTTACATTTTATGTTAACAGAGAGCATGCGTTACATTTTATGTTAACAGAGAGCATGCGTTAGATTTTATGTCAACAGAGAGCATGCGTTAGATTTTATGTCAACAGAGAGCATGCGTTAGATTTTATGTCAACAGAGAGCATGCGTTACATTTTATGTTAACAGAGAGCATGCGTTAGATTTTATGTTAACAGAGAGCATGCGTTACATTTTATGTTAACAGAGAGCATGCGTTACATTTTATGTTAACAGAGAGCATGCGTTACATTTTATGTTAACAGAGAGCATGCGTTAGATTTTATGTTAGCAGAGAGCATGCGTTACATTTTATGTTAACAGAGAGCATGCGTTACATTTTATGTTAACAGAGAGCATGCGTTACATTTTATGTTAACAGAGAGCATGCGTTAGATTTTATGTCAACAGAGAGCATGCGTTAGATTTTATGTCAACAGAGAGCATGCGTTAGATTTTATGTCAACAGAGAGCATGCGTTACATTTTATGTTAACAGAGAGCATGCGTTACATTTTATGTTAACAGAGAGCATGCGTTACATTTTATGTTAACAGAGAGCATGCGTTACATTTTATGTTAACAGAGAGCATGCGTTAGATTTTATGTCAACAGAGAGCATGCGTTACATTTTATGTTAACAGAGAGCATGCGTTACATTTTATGTTAACAGAGAGCATGCGTTACATTTTATGTTAACAGAACGCATTCGTGGACTGTTAAAAAGAACCCGCAACTGCAGGGAATGCAAATTAGCCTCATGGTGGGTTTGAAAATCAAAGCGATTTTGAGCTCAATAGCAATCGAACATTACAATAAGCGCAGCGCCAGATATTTGACCGTTATTTTGAATGAAACAATCCTGTATAATGAGATAAAGAATTTTTTGAGCTTACCATCCCTTGAAAGAGACATGAAACCCCTTTTTTAATGAGTCAGATAGAACATGTGATTTTAAACAACTTTGCAATTTACTTCTATTATATAATCTGTTTTGTTCTCTTGGAATATTTTATTGAAAAGGATACCTAGATATGCTCAGAGCTGCTGATTAGTAGCTGCACATTTATGCCGCATGTTATTGGCTCACTCAATGGGGTCGATTTATTAAGCAGCGGATGCTGCATCAAAGCCCCCTCTGTTCAGGTCCACCTGAAACTAAGTAAAGAAGCAGCGGTCATAAGACCGCTGCTCCTTAACGTCTACGCCACCTTTTAGGTGGCGCACTGAAATCATCCCGATCCGATACGATTGGGATTGACGGCCCCTGCTAGCGCCCGATTGGCTGCCAGTGACCAGAAATGCTTGTGCAATGATAAATGCTGACAGTGTATGCTGTCGGCATTTAGTGATGTCGAGCGGACATGATTGGAAAATATAATAAATCTACCTCCATGCGTTCAGCTAGCTCCCAGTATTACTGCTTCTTCAACGAAGGATACCAAGAGAATGAAGCAAATTAGATAATAGAAGTAAATCAGAAAGTAGTTTACAATTCTATGCTTTATCTAAATCACAAAAGAAAAAAAATTGTGTTTCGTGTCCCTTTAAGTCATTTTTGTTGGCTCTAGAATTCGTTTTTTTTTTTATCTTTAATACCAATCGGCTAGATGACGAGTCTTGCGTTAGCCTTAAAAAGCAGCGTTGAGAGGTCCTAACGCTGCTTTTTAACGCCTGCTGGTATTACGAGTCTTGAAATTATCACTTTTTTTGGTCAGACTCGAAAATACCGCAAATCCACTTACGTCAATTGCGTATCCTATATTTTCAATGGGACTTGCATACCGCTGGTGTTACGGTACCAACAGGATACCAAGGGTTAACACCAGGGAACAATGTCCTGCATAGGGAATCAGCAATTCACAACCCAGCCAGTTTTCAGGTTTAAAACAGAATATCTTTATTAAAGGCTGAATGCCTAGTATTTATACAGGTTTTGACCCCAGATGGGGGGGGGGTTGAATATAACCCTGGCTTCAGGTTACAGAGGGCATTGGTTAAACAGTAAAGCAAACATATGAACAATGCATCAAACCTCTAAGAATTGTCTATTCACAGGTAAAACAGATTAACATATTAAGTACTCAGACAATCTGATGTTGGGCAGTCTAGTTAACATAATCACACAAGGACACAATCAGTTTACCTAGACAGACTCCTGAGACACAATCAGATCTTAAACATACATAGAATACATCTTATTACAGCATATAGGAACAGTTCTTATTAGCTATAAAGTCTTTTATGCCCACTTGGCTTATAGAGTCACAATTGCTCCCACAAGGGGCACTCACACCCTGTACCCATCCTGTATTTATGGATACAGGGTGACATAGACATAAGACAGAGTTATGAAAGTACATGGGGTGTCCAGCATATAAAATTCCATATTTCCATGCAGTCTCTGGGTATCCTTAAGCCCATGTACCTCCAGCCCAAAGAATGTTCCATAACAGGCCCTCCAATGTACAGTGGCGAGATTGGTTTTGTCACACCTCTCCCCTTTTCCAAACAGACTAACAGGGTATCTGACCTCCTGCCGGTCAGTGCCCTGGTTAGTCCAGCAACCCACCCATAAAACACAATTAGTAGTACAGCCCACCCACAATAAATGGTTACTACACCTGAGTACGGGGAAAACTTGTCCATGTCCAGGTGCCTCACCACAGCTGTGTGGGGGACTGGTACGCTGAATTGGTGGGTTGCGAGGTGGGCAGAGACCAGCTGTACTCTGCCCGGGTGCCAGCACTACCATGGAAGTAGCCTGGTGGGAGCCTGGTTGCTGGAGGGGGAGACCGACTGTCTCCCCTTTGGATACATAGCTGTGCTGCTGGAGGGGGAGACCAATAGTCTCCCCTTTGGCTAAACAGCCGTGTTGCTGGGGGACAGGACCAACTGTCCCTACCCCTTGTAACGCAGCCTGCCGCTGGGGAATGGAGTCTGGGCTCCCAATTCCCTGTATATTCCTCTGCTGCTGGGGGACAGGACCATCAAACTCCTCTCCCTCTGGTTTGTCATGCTCGGCTGTCCAGGGTATATACTGTGCCATATACCACCAGAGCACCTGGTAGGCATGTCAGTTTGCTGGGACAATCCATCTGTATTCCCGTTATGAGAGAGAATTCCTGTCCATACAAACAAGGGTTCAAATTCCTCAGTGCCCAGACCAGGGCCAAACAGTCCTTCAAAATCCCATCAGCTTCTTTACGAGTTTTCTGTACCTGCTCTTTATAGGTATCCACAATCCCTTCATACTGACATAGGGTGCCCTTGAGTTGCTGCACCTCACTATGAGCCAGCGTCAGCTTCTCCTCAAGTGTCGCTAAGTTTGTCTTTAAGGTTTCATGTCCCACTCTCAAGCTGGTGTTTTCTGCAGTCTGTCGGTGTAGCTTGTCTAGCAGAGATTCACGTTCTAAACGTGCTTTTTCCTCTGCGCTCCTCTTCTCCTTCATCAGCGCATTGTAACGGGACCTCCACATATCAATAGCGGATAGAGATTTACTGAGCTCAGCGTCCTGGGGCTTAGCAGCAGGTGGGTCAGTCTCTGCTGCACGGATCTGGGCACGGGTAGTCACAGAGTTAACATCAGCGGGACCCATAGGAGCGTAGGCAGAAACAAGGGGGGCCAAGTCATTTCCAAGAAGAACATCAGCAGGTAAGTCCTTCTTGACCCCCACATTCACAGGTCTAGCGCCCACTCCCCAATCCAAATGTACCCTGGCAACAGGTAGGCTGAACACATCGCCCCCTGCTACCCTCACAGCCACAGTGTCTCCAGTGTACTGTTTCTCAGACACCAAGTTCTTTTGAAGCAAGGTCATGGTAGCACCAGTATCCCGTAGACCACTGACCTTCTTCCCATTCACTTTAACCAGTTGCCGGTTATTCCGGTGGGCAGCTTGCACAAGGTCTGCCTCATGTAGGATGCTCCAGCATTCTTGCGCCTCTACGTAGCGGGCCGCAGGCTGAGGATTACGTGGGATTCCGCCGGCGGGTCTTCTCCAGGACTGCGCTTGGTTCGCTGCGTTTAGGGGACACTCTGGTCTTTTGTGCCCTAGTTGCTTACATCCAAAGCATCGAATCGGTTGTGAGTAGCCCCGCAAATTGAACAGAACTCTCTGAGGGTAGTTCGTGGCCGGAGGCCGTGTGGTATAGCGGTGGTCCGGGGTTTGGTAACTGGCAGCTGCTGGGGTGACTGGGGGTCTGTACTCCACTCTAGCAGGGGGCTTAGTGGTAGCAGTGTCCAGTTTGCGGGCATCCGTATACTCATCTGCCAAGCGAGCCGCTTCCTGCAGGGTGGAGGGTTTACGGTCCCGAACCCACTCTCGAACTCCTGCGGGTAACTTGTCGAAGCAATGTTCCAACAGGAATAGCTGCAGCACCTCTTCCCCAGATATGGCTTGGCACCCCGCTATCCAGTGAGCTGCTGTGCGGTGCACCTTACATGCCCACTCAAGGTAGGAATCTCCAGCTAATTTAACAGTGTCTCTGAACCGCCTCCGGTATGCCTCCGGTGTAACCGCATACCTGGAGAGCAGAGCCTCTTTTACAGTATTATAATCCCTGACTTCCTCATCTGGAATGGCCCAGAAAAGCCTCTCTGGCCCGGCCGGATAATTTTCCAGATAATATCGTGACCCAGTCCTCTGCGGGTACCTTGTGTAGTGCACATTGCCTCTCAAAATCCGCAAGGTACCCATCAATCTCTCCTTCTGTTTCCAGGAAGTTTTTAAAAGCTGCAAAATTTACTTTTCTCTTTTCCATCTTAGTCAGTATTGTAATAATCCCCCTCTTCCTGAGGTTACTGGCTTGTGTAGTTGCTCTTCTGGGCGATAAGGTTCATCCTGTCGCTTGCCACCAATTGTTACGGTACCAACAGGATACCAAGGGTTAACACCAGGGAACAATGCCCTGCATAGGGAATCAGCAATTCACAACCCAGCCAGTTTTCAGGTTTAAAACAGAATATCTTTATTAAAGGCTGAATGCCTAGTATTTATACAGGTTTTGACCCCAGATGGGGGGGTTGAATATAAACCTGGCTTCAGGTTACAGAGGGCATTGGTTAAACAGTAAAGCAAACATATGAACAATGCATCAAACCTCTAAGAATTGTCTATTCACAAGTAAAACAGATTAACATATTAAGTACTCAGACAATCTGATGTTGGGCAGTCTAGTTAACATAATCACACAAGGACACAATCAGTTTACCTAGACAGACTCCTGAGACACAATCAGATCTTAAACATACATAGAATACATCTTATTACAGCATATAGGAACAGTTCTTATTAGCTATAAAGTCTTTTATGCCCACTTGGCTTATAGAGTCACAATTGCTCCCACAAGGGGCACTCACACCCTGTACCCATCCTGTATTTATGGATACAGGGTGACATAGACATAAGACAGCGTTATGAAAGTACATGGGGTGTCCAGCATATAAAATTCCATATTTCCATGCAGTCTCTGGGTATCCTTAAGCCCATGTACCTGCAGCCCAAAGAATGTTCCATAACAGGCCCTCCAATGTACAGTGGCGAGATTGGTTTTGTCACAGCTGGTATTACGAGTTTGCCAAAAAATGAGCGGTAGACCCTCTCCTGTCAAGACTGGTACCGCATTTAAAAGTCAGTAGTTAAGAGTTTTACGGTCTAACGCAGTAGCATAAACTCTTAACTAAAGTGCTAAAAAGTACACTAACACCCATAAACTACCTATTAACCCCTAAACCGAGGCCCCCCACATCGCAAACACTATAATAAATATTTTAACCCCCAATCTGCCGAACCGGACATCGCTACCACTATAATAAATATATTAACGCCTAAACCGTCGCACTCCCACCTCGCAAACATTAGTTACATTTTATTAACCCCTAATCTGCTGTCCCTAACATCGCCGCCGCCACCTACCTACATTTATTAACTCCTAATCTGCCGCCCCCAACGTCGCCGCCACTATATTAAAGTTCTTAACCCCTAAACCTAAGTCTAACCCTAACCTTAACACCCCCTAACTTAAATATAATTTAAATAAATCTAAATAAAATTACTACACTTACCTAAATAATTCCTATTTAAAACTATATACTTACCTATAAAATAAACCCTAAGCTAGCTACAATATAACTAATAGTTACATTGTAGCTAGCTTAGGGTTTATTTTTATTTTACAGGCAAATTCGTATTTATTTTAACTAGGTACAATAGTTATTAAATAGTTATTAACTATTTAATAGCTACCTAGTTAAAATAAAGACAAATTTACCTGTAAAATAAAACCTAACCTAAGTTAAAATAACACCGAACACTACACTATAATTAAATAAATTAACTACAATTAAATACAATTAAATAAAATTATCTAAATTACGAAAAAAAACACTAAATTACAGAAAATAATAAAATAATTACAAGTTTTTAAAACTAATTACACCTAATCTAATCCCCCTAATAAAATAAAAAAGCCCCGACCAAAATAATAAAAAACCCTACCCTATACTAATATACAAATAGCCCTTAAAAGGGCCTTTTGCGGGGCATTGCCCCAAAGTAATCAGCTCTTTTACCTGTAAAAAAAAGTACAATACCCCCCCAACATTAAAACCCACCACCCACACACCCAACCCTACTTTAAAACCCACCCAATCCCCCCTTAATAAAACCTAACACCAACCCCTTGAAGATCACCCTACCTTGAGAAGTCTTCACCCAACCGGGCCGAAGTCCTCAACGAAGCCG
This sequence comes from Bombina bombina, assembly GCF_027579735.1. Lineage (NCBI taxonomy): Eukaryota > Metazoa > Chordata > Amphibia > Anura > Bombinatoridae > Bombina > Bombina bombina. The sequence continues at coordinate 1,221,462,999 of NC_069502.1, forward strand.
GGCGAAGTGGTCCTCCAGACGGGCAGAAGTCTTCATTCAGACGGCATCTTCTATCTTCATCCATCCGGCGCGGAGCAGGTCCATCTTCAAGACATCCGACGCGGAGCATCCTTCCTGGCCGACGACTACCCGATGAATGAATGTTCCTTTAAGTGACGTCATCCAAGATGGCGTCCCTTCAATTCCGATTGTTTGATAGAATTCTTTTATCCAATCGGAATTAAGGTAGGAAAAATCCTATTGGCTGATTAGAACAGCTAATAGGATTGAGCTTGCATTCTATTGGCTGTTCCAATCAGCCAATAGGATTGAAGTTCAATCAAATTGGCTGATTGCATCAGTCAATAGGATTTTTCCTACCTTAATTCCGATTGGTTGATAGAATTCTATCAGCCAATCGGAATTGAAGGGACGCCATCTTGGATGACGTCACTTAAAGGAACCTTCATTCGTCAGGTAGTCGTCGGCCAGGAAGGATGCTCTGCGTCGGATGTCTTGAAGATGGACCAGCTCCGCGCCGGATGGATGGATGAAGATAGAAGATGCCGCCTGGATGAAGACTTCTGCCCGTCTGGAGGACCTCTTCTTCCCGGCTTGGATGAAGACTTCTGCCCGTCTGGAGGACCACTTCGCCCGGCTTCGTTGATGACTTCGGCCCGGTTGGGTGAAGACTTCTCCAGGTAGGGTGATCTTCAAGGGGTTAGTGTTAGGTTTTATTAAGGGGGGATTGGGTGGGTTTTAGAGTATGGTTGGTTGTGTGGGTGGTGGGTTTTAATGTTGGGGGGTATTGTACTTTTTTTTTACAGGCAAAAGAGTAGATTACTTTGGGGCAATGCCCCGCAAAAGGCCCTTATGAGCGCTATTTGTAATTTAGTATAGGGTAGGGCTTTTTATTATTTTTAATTTTTTTTAATTTTATTAGCGGGATTAGATTAGGTGTAATTAGTTTAAAAAAACTTGTAATTATTTTATTATTTTCTGTAATTTAGTGGGGGGGTTTCGTACTTTAGATAATTTTATTTAATTGTAGGTAATTTAGGGAATTAGTAGTGTAGTGTTAGGTGTAATTGTAACGTAGGTTAGGTTTTATTTTACAGGTAAATTTGTCTATATTTTAACTAGGTAGCTATTAAATAGTTAATAACTAATAACTATTCTACCTAGTTAAAATAAATACAAAGTTGCCTGTAAAATAAAAATAAACCCTAAGCTAGCTACAATGTAACTATTAGTTATATTGTAGCTATCTTAGGGTTTATTTTATAGGTAAGTATTTAGTTTTAAATAGGAATAATTTAGTTAGTTGTAGTAATTTTATTTAGATTTATTTAAATTATATTTAAGTTAGGGGGGGTTAGACTTGGGTTTAGGGGTTAAGAACTTTAATATAGTGGCGGCAATGTTGGGGGCGGCAGATTAGGGGTTAATAAGTGTAGGTAGATGGCGGCGACATTGGGGGCGGCAGAGTAGGGGATAATAAATAAAATGTAGAGTTCGGCGATGTTGGGGGCATCAGATTAGGGGTTCATAAGTATAATGTAGGTGGCAGCGGTGCCCAGAGTGGCAGATTAGGGGTTAATAATATAATGCAGGTGTCGGCGATGTTGGGGCGGCGAATTAGGGGTTAATAAGTGTAAGATTAGGGGTGTTTAGACTCGGGGTTCATGTTAGGGTGTTAGGTGTAGATATAAAAAGTATTTCCCCATAGGAATCAATGGGGCTGCATTAGGAACTTTGCGCTGCTTTTTTGCAGGTGTTAGGTTTTTTTTCAGCCGGCTCTCCCCCATTGATTCCTATGGGGAAATCGTGCACAAGCGCGTTTTACCTGCTCACCGCTAGCGTAAGCAGCGCTGGTATTACAGTGAGATGTGGAGCTAAATTTTGCTATTCACTCACTTTTCTGCGGCTAACGCCGGGTTTGTAAAAACCCGTAATACCAGCCCTGTCTGTAAGTGAGCGGTGAGCATAAACTGCTCGTTAGCACCGCACTCCTGTTAACGCAAAACTCGTAATCTAGGTGAATGTTTTTTTTATGAGTTATTCACACAAACCTAATTCTGTTTTTTCACCAGCTCTAGCATTTTTAGATATTTAGTTTAGAGAGTTACTGTAAAATGGCACAAAGTCACCTTATAGAATGCAAAAAGAAAATGTTATGATTCCGTTAGTGTGACCTACATATAGGTTCTGCACGTTAGCAATATTATGGCACTTTCTCACTCCAGTAACTATATGAGAAAATAAGAATTGTGTCCTTAATTCCCGGCTTTATCATACGAAAAAAAAGTGCACAGAAGAAATGTGTACAGTAACACTGCATTACCCAAGAACACTAGTCACCTTCAGAACTATAAACACAGTATTGATAAAGACAAACTGGATTAAAGGGACAGTCTACTCCAGAATTGTTATTGTTTAAAAATATAGATAATCCCTTTATTACCCATTCCCCTGTTTTGCATAACAACATGGTTATATTAATATATTTTTTACCTCTGTGATTACCTTGTATCTAAGCCTTTAGCCTCCTTATTTCAGTTCTTTTGACAGACTTGCATTTAGCCAATCAGTGCCCTCTCACTTGTAACTCCACGGGCGTGGTCACAATGTTTTCTGTATGGCACACATGAACTTATGCCCCCTAGCTGTGAAAAACTGCCAAATCCATTGAAATAAGGGGCGGCCTTCAAAGACTTAGAAATTAGCCTATGAGCCTACCTAGGTTTAGCTTTCAACAAAGAATAACAAGCGAACAATGCAAATTTGATCATAAAAGTGAATTGGAAAGTTGTTTAAAATTAAATTACCTATCTGAATCATGAAAGTTTAATTTTGTCTAGACTGTCCCTTTAAGTCCGTTAACAGATTTTCCTTGGCACAGATACCCTTGATAGACAAAATAGACATAGAGGCCGAATTATCAAGCCGTCAACTGTGTTGCATTCGCCGGCACCAATACGCTCGCCTACCATCGCGGACCTGAATACGCTCTCCTTATTTATCAAAAAAGCCGGCAAAAAGTCGCGCACCAAGTACAGGGCGATGAGCAGTGGGCTGTTGTTAACTAACAGTCATCGATCTCGCTGCTATTCTGCTTTTTCCCAAATTTATTTATAACCTGTCACTAAACACCGCCACTATACTAAAATTTTTAACCCCTATCCCGCCGCAACTTTAATAAAATTATTAACCCCTATCCCGCCGCTCCAGGACCACGCCGCAACTTTAATAACGTTATTAACCCCTATCCCGCCGCCACTAAATAAATGTAAACACCCTAGCCTACACTAAACTACCAATGGCCCTTAAAAGGGCCTTTTGTGGGGCATTCTGCAAAAAGAAATCAGCTCTTTTACATGTAAAAAAAAAAATACAAACAGCCCCCAAACAGTAAAACCCACCACCCACACAACCAACCCCCCCCCCCCCCCAAATTAAACCCTATCTAAAAAACCTAAGCTCCCCATTGCTCTGAACAGGGCATTTGTATGGGCATTGCCCTTAATAGGGCATTTAGCACTTTTACTGCCCAAACCCTAAGCTAAAATTAAAACCCACCCAATAAACTCTTAAAAAAACCTAACACTAAGCACCGACAATCCACTTACAGTTTTCGAAGACGGACATCCATCCTCATCCAAGAGGCAGAAGTCCTCAGCGAAGCAGGCAGAAGTCTTCCTCCAAGCGGGCAGAAGTCTTCATCCATCTGGGGCGGAGCGGCTCCATCTTCAAGACATCCGGCGCGGAGCAGTTTCCCTTTAAGGTACATCATCCATGATGGCGTCCCTTACATTCGGTTGGCTGATAGAATTCTATCATCCGGTCATGCCCCAGAAACACGGGGCATCAAGCTCCATACGGAGTTTGATAAATATGCCCCATACAGTATATACACATATAAACACATAAATACACACAAATACACATGAATACACGTATATACACACAAATACACATGAATACACATATATACACATGAATACACATATAAGCACATAAATACACATGAATACACATATATACACATGAATACACATATAAGCACATGAAAACACATATATACACATAAATATACACGAATACACATATAAGCACATAAATAAACATAAATATACATGAATACACATATAAGCACATAAATACACATATAAACACATAAATACACATAAATATACACGAATACACATATAAACACATAAATACACATAAATATACATGAATACACATATAAACACATAAATAAACATAAATACACATAAATACACATAAATACACACAAATACAAATGAATACACATATATACACATAAATATACATGAATACACATATATATATATATACATGAATACACATATATACACATAAATACACATATATACACATGAATACATATATAAACACATAAATATACATGAATACACATATAAGCACATAAAAACGCATGAATACACATATATACACATATAAACACATAAATACACATAAATATACATGAATGCACATATATAAACATAAATACACATGAATACACATATAAATACATAAATACACATGAATACACACATATACACATAAATACACATGAATACACATATAAACACATAAATATACATGAATATACAGAAATACACATGAATACAAATATAAACACATAAATACACATAAATACACATATAAACACATAAATACACATTAAATACACATATGTACACATGAATACAGATATATATACACATTAATACACATATATACATATGAATAAACATATATACACATGAATACACATATATACACATAAATACACATATATACACATAAATACACATATAAACACATAAATACACATATAAACACATAAATACACATATATACACATGAATACACATATATACACATATATACATGAATACACATATAAGCACATAAATACACATGAATACACATAAATATACATGACTACACATGTAAACACATAAATACACATATAAACACATAAATACACATATAAACACATAAATATACATGAATACACATATAAGCACAAAAATACACATGAATACACATAAATATACATGAATACACATGTAAACACATAAATACACATAAATACACATATATACACATAGAATATACATGAATACACATATAAACACATAAATACTCATAAATACACATATATACACATAAATACACATATATACACATAAATACACATATATACACATGAATACACATATAAACACATAAATATACATGAATACACATATAAGCACATAAATACACATGAATACACATAAATATACATGAATACACATAAATACACATATATACACATAAAATATACATGAATACACATATAAACACATAAATACTCATGAATACACATATATACACATAAATACACATGAATACACATATAAACACATAAATATACATGAATATACAGAAATACACATGAATACAAATATAAACACATAAATACACATATAAACACATAAATACACATTAAATACACATATGTACACATGAATACAGATATATATACACATTAATACACATATATACATATGAATACACATATATACACATGAATACACATATATACACATAAATACACATATATACACATAAATACACATATAAACACATAAATACACATATATACACATGAATACACATATATACACATATATACACATGAAAACACATATAAACATATAAATACACATGCATACACATATATACACATAAATACACAGGAATACACATATATACACATAAATACACATATATACACATAAATACACATATAAACACATAAATACACAGGAATACACATTTATATGTACACACACCACCTGCATAAAGGATTACGACTCACTGACGGCTCAGAATAAGGGATAGCTTTGTTTTAGCAATAAAGTATTTTGTAATTAAGGTAAGCGCATATTAATGCTATTGCACACTTAACAGACTACAGTGTAAACATAACTTTTATATGCACTGGGAAACAAACAATTTGTGTGATTTTCTTTATTGCAATATTTCCAATGGAAACGAATCAACAATATCTCCAAACTATACCTGTATTTAACTTCTGCAAAAATGGTTAACACATAGTTAAAGTCATCTTTAGAGCAGCAATGCCATAATATGAGCTAGCTGAACACATCTGGTGAGCCAATAACAAGGGGCATATGTATGCGACCACCAATCAGCAGCTAGCTCCTAGTAGTGCATTGCTGCTATCTAGCATAAATAGGTATACTTATCAACAAAGGTTACCAAGAGACCAAAGTCATTTTGATAACAGAAGTAACCAGTAAGCAGCATTGCTGGTCTCATCTCCTTCAGCTCTTCCTCACATTCTGGATGTTGTGCTACCTGAGTATGGATGAATTGTGGGGTATTTCTATATCCTCTGAGCAGCTTTGGAGGCTGCTACTTCTCATGGACTGCAGTTGGGTTTTCATTCATTCATTCTGAGTTTTCATTTGCTTATTCAAAATGCTGTGCCTTGGAGAGACCGTCCAATGATGATATAGCAGAGAGAATGGCCTGTAGGATAGACTGGCACTTGTTTTACAATGATGATATAGCAGAGAGAATGGCCAGTAGGATAGACTGGCACTTGATTTACAATGATGATATAGCAGAGAGAATGGCCAGTAGGATAGACTGGCACTTGTTTTACAATGATGATATAGCAGAGAGAATGGCCAGTAGGATAGACTGGCACTTGTTTTACAATGATGATATAGCAGAGAGAATGGCCAGTAGGATAGACTGGCACTTGTTTTACAGTGATGATATAGCAGAGAGAATGGCCTGTAGGATAGACTGGCACTTGTTTTACAATGATGATATAGCAGAGAGAATGGCCAGTAGGATAGACTGGCACTTGTTTTACAATAATGATATAGCCGAGAGAATGGCCTGTAGGATACACTGGCACTTGTTTTACAGTGATGATATAGCAGAGAGAATGGCCAGTAGGATAGACTGGCACTTGTTTTATAATGATGATATAGCAGAGAGAATGGCCTGTAGGATACACTGGCACTTGTTTTACAATGATGATATAGCAGAGAGAATGGCCTGTAGGATAGACTGGCACTTGTTTTACAGTGATGATATAGCAGAGAGAATGGCCAGTAGGATACACTGGCACTTGTTTTACAATGATGATATAGCAGAGAGAATGGCCAGTAGGATAGACTGGCACTTGTTTTACAATGATGATATAGCAGAGAGAATGGCCTGTAGGATAGACTGGCACTTGTTTTACAGTGATGATATAGCAGAGAGAATGGCCAGTAGGATACACTGGCACTTGTTTTACAGTGATGATATAGCAGAGAGAATGGCCAGTAGGATAGACTGGCACTTGTTTTACAATGATGATCTAGCAGAGAGAATGGCCTGTAGGATACACTGGCACTTGTTTTACAATGATGATATAGCAGAGAGAATGGCCTGTAGGATAGACTGGCACTTGTTTTACAATGATGATATAGCAGAGAGAATGGCCAGTAAGATAGACTGGCACTTGTTTTACAATGATGATATAGCAGAGAGAATGGCCAGTAGGATAGACTGGCACTTGTTTTACAATGATTATATAGCAGAGAGAATGGCCAGTAGGAAAGACTGGCACTTGTTTTACAGTAATGATATAGCAGAGAGAATGGCCAGTAGGATAGACTGACACTTATTTTACAGTAATGATATAGCAGAGAGAATGGCCAGTAGGATACACTGGCACTTGTTTTACAGTGATGATATAGCAGAGAGAATGGCCAGTAGGATAGACTGGCACTTGTTTTACAATGATGATATAGCAGAGAGAATGGCCAGTAGGATAGACTGGCACTTGTTTTACAATGATGATATAGCAGAGAGAATGGCCAGTAGGATAGACTGGCACTTGTTTTACAATGATTATATAGCAGAGAGAATGGCCAGTAGGATAGACTGGCACTTATTTTACAATGATTAAATAGCAGAGAGAATGGCCAGTAGGAAAGACTGGCACTTGTTTTACAGTGATGATATAGCAGAGAGAATTGCCAGTAGGATAGACTGGCACTTATTTTACAGTAATGATATAGCAGAGAGAATGGCCAGTAGGATAGACTGGCACTTGTTTTACAATGATGATATAGCAGAGAGAATGGCCTGTAGGATAGACTGGCACTTGTTTTACAAAGATGATATAGCAGAGAGAATGGCCTGTAGGATAGACTGGCACTTGTTTTACAATGATGATATAGCAGAGAGAATGGCCAGTAGGATAGACTGGCACTTGTTTTACAGTAATGATATAGCAGAGAGAATGGCCTGTAGGATAGACTGGCACTTGTTTTACTATGATGATATAGCAGAGAGAATGGCCTGTAGGATACACTGGCACTTGTTTTACAATGATGATATAGCAGAGAGAATGGCCAGTAGGATAGACTGGCACTTGTTTTACAATGATGATATAGCAGAGAGAATGGCCAGTAGGACAGACTGGCACTTGTTTTACAGTGATGATATAGCAGAAAGAATAGCCAGTAGAATAGACTGGCACCTGTTTTACAATGATGATATAGCAGAGAGAATGGCCAGTAGGATAGACTGGCACTTGTTTTACAATGATGATATAGCAGAGAGAATGGCCAGTAGGACAGACTGGCACTTGTTTTACAGTGATGATATAGCAGAGAGAATAGCCAGTAGAATAGACTGGCACTTGTTTTACAATGATGATATAGCAGAGAGAATGGCCTGTAGGATAGACTGGCACTTGTTTTACAATGATGATATAGCAGAGAGGATGGCCAGTAGGATAGACTGGCACTTGTTTTACAGTAATGATATAGCATAGAGAATGGCCAGTAGGATACACTGGCGCTTGTTTTACAATGATGATATAGCAGAGAGGATGGCCAGTAGGCTAGACTGGCACTTGTTTTACAATGATGATATAGCAGAAAGAATGGCCAGTAGGATACACTGGCACTTGTTTTACAATGATGATATAGCAGAGAGAATGGCCAGTAGGATAGACTGGCACTTGTTTTACAATGATAATATAGCAGAGAGAATGGCCAGTAGGATAGACTGGCACTTGTTTTACAATGATGATATAGCAGAGAGAATGGCCAGTAGGACAGACTGGCACTTGTTTTACAGTGATGATATAGCAGAGAGAATGGCCAGTAGGATAGACTGGCACTTGTTTTACAATGATAATATAGCAGAGAGAATGGCCAGTAGGATAGACTGGCACTTGTTTTACAATGATGATATAGCAGAGAGAATGGCCAGTAGGACAGACTGGCACTTGTTTTACAGTGAAGATATAGCAGAGAGAATGGCCAGTAGGATAGACTGGCACTTGTTTTACAATGATGATATAGCAGAGAGAATAGCCAGTAGTATAGACTGGCACTTGTTTTACAGTGATGATATAGCAGAGAGAATGGCAAGTAGGATAGACTGGCACATGTTTTACAATGATGATATAGCAGAGACAATGGCCTGTAGGATAGACTGGCACATGTTTTACAGTGATGATATAGCAGAGATAATGGCCAGTAGGATAGACTGGCACTTGTTTTACAATGATGATATAGCAGAGAGAATGGCCTGTAGGATAGACTGGCACTTGTTTACAATGATGATATAGCAGAGAGAATGGCCAGTTGGATAGACTGGCACATGTTTTACAATGATGATATAGCAGAGAGAATAGCCAGTAGGATAGACTGGCACTTGTTTTACAGTAATGACATAGCAGAGTGTATGCCTAGTAGGATAGACTGGCACTTGTTTTACAATGATGATATAGCAGAGAGAATGGCCTGTGGTATAGACTGGCACTTGTTTGACAATGATGATATAGCAGAGAGAATGGCCAGTAGGATAGACTGGCACTTGTTTTACAGTGATGATATAGCAGAGAGAATAGCCAGTAGAAAAGACTGGCACTTGTTTTACAATGATGATATAGCAGAGAGAATGGCCTGTAGGATAGACTGGCACTTGTTTTACAATGATGATATAGCAGAGAGGATGGCCAGTAGGATAGACTGGCACTTGTTTTACAATGATGATATAGCAGAAAGAATGGCCAGTAGGATAGACTGGCACTTGTTTTACAATGATGATATAGCATAGAGAATGGCCAGTAGGATAGACTGGCACTTGTTTTACAATGATGATATAGCAGAGAGAATGGCCAGTAGTATAGACTGGCACTTGTTTTACAATGATTATATAGCAGAGAGAATGGCCAGTAGGAAAGACTGGCACTTGTTTTACAGTGATGATATAGCAGAGAGAATGGCCAGTAGGATAGACTGGCACTTATTTTACAGTAATGATATAGCAGAGAGAATGGCCAGTAGGATAGACTGGCACTTATTTTACAGTAATGATATAGCAGAGAGAATGGCCAGTAGGATACACTGGCACTTGTTTTACAATGATGATATAGCAGAGAGAATGGCCTGTAGGATAGACTGGCACATGTTTTACAGTGATGATATAGCAGAGAGAATGGCCAATAGCATAGACTGGCACATGTTTTACAATGATGATATAGCAGAGAGAATGGCCAGTAGGATAGACTGGCACTTGTTTTACAGTGATGATATAGCAGAGAGAATTGCCTGTAGGATAGACTGGCACTTGTTTTACAATGATGATATAGCAGAGAGAATGGCCAGTGGGATAGATTGGCACTTGTTTTACAATGATGATATAGCTGAGAGAATGGCCTGTAGGATAGACTGGCACTTGTTTTACAATGATGATATAGCAGAGAGAATGGCCAGTAGGATAGACTGGCACTTATTTTATAATGATGATATATCAGAGAGAATGGCCAGTAGGATAGACTGGCACTTGTTTTACAATGATGATATAGCAGAGAGAATGGCCAGTAGGACAGACTGGCACTTGTTTTACAGTGATGATATAGCAGAGAGAATGGCTTGTAGGATAGACTGGCACTTGTTTTACAATAATGATATAGCAGAGAGAAGGGTCAGTAGGATAGACTGGCCCTTGTTTTACAATGATGATATAGCAGAGAGAATGGACTGTAGGATAGACTGGCACTTGTTTTACAGTAATGATATAGCAGAGAGAATGGCCAGTAGGATAGACTGGCACTTGTTTTACAATGATAATATAGCAGAGAGAATGGCCAGTAGGATAGACTGGCACTTGTTTTACAATGATAATATAGCAGAAAGAATGGCCAGTAGTATAGACTGGCACTTGTTTTACAGTGATATAGCAGAGAGAATGGCCAGTAGGAAAGACTGGCACTTGTTTTACAATAATGATATAGCAGAGAGAATGGCCAGTAGGAAAGACTGGCACTTGTTTTACAATAATGATATAGCAGAGAGAATGGCCAGTAGGATACACTGGCGCTTGTTTTACAGTGATGATATAGCAGAGAGAATGGCCTGTAGGATAGACTGGCACTTGTTTTACAATGATGATATAGCAGAGATAATGGCCAGTAGGATAGACTGGCACTTGTTTTACAATGATGATATAGCAGAGAGAATGGCCAGTGGGATAGATTGGCACTTGTTTTACAATTATGATATAGCTGAGAGAATGGCCTGTAGGATAGACTGGCACTTGTTTTACAATGATGATATAGCAGAGAGAATGGCCTGTAGGATAGACTGGCACTTGTTTTACAATGATGATATAGCAGAGAGAATGGCCAGTAGGATAGACTGGCATTTGTTTTATAATGATGATATAGCAGAGAGAATGGCCAGTAGGATAGACTGGCACTTGTTTTACAATGATGATATAGCAGAGAGAATGGCCAGTAGGACAAACTGGCACTTGTTTTACAGTGATGATATAGCAGAGAGAATGGCTTGTAGGATAGACTGGCACTTGTTTTACAATAATGATATAGCAGAGAGAATGGTCAGTAGGATAGACTGGCCCTTGTTTTACAATGATGATATAGCAGAAAGAATGGCCAGTAGTATAGACTGGCACTTGTTTTACAGTGATATAGCAGAGAGAATGGCCAGTAGGAAAGACTGGCACTTGTTTTACAATAATGATATAGCAGAGAGAATGGCCAATAGCATAGACTGGCACTTGTTTTACAATGATGATATAGCAGAGAGAATGGCCAGTGGGATAGATTGGCACTTGTTTTACAATGATGATATAGCTGAGAGAATGGCCTGTAGGATAGACTGGCACTTGTTTTACAATGATGATATAGCAGAGAGAATGGCCAGTAGGATAGACTGGCACTTGTTTTACAATGATGATATAGCAGAGAGAATGGCCAGTAGGACAGACTGGCACTTGTTTTACAGTGATGATATAGCAGAGAGAATGGCTTGTAGGATAGACTGGCACTTGTTTTACAGTAATGATATAGCAGAGAGAATGGCACTTGTTTTACAATGATAATATAGCAGAGAGAATGGCCAGTAGGATAGACTGGCACTTGTTTTACAATGATAATATAGCAGAAAGAATGGCCAGTAGTATAGACTGGCACTTGTTTTACAGTGATATAGCAGAGAGAATGGCCAGTAGGAAAGACTGGCACTTGTTTTACAATAATGATATAGCAGAGAGAATGGCCAGTAGGAAAGACTGGCACTTGTTTTACAATAATGATATAGCAGAGAGAATGGCCAGTAGGATACACTGGCGCTTGTTTTACAGTGATGATATAGCAGAGAGAATGGCCTGTAGGATAGACTGGCACTTGTTTTACAATGATGATATAGCAGAGATAATGGCCAGTAGGATAGACTGGCACTTGTTTTACAATGAAGATATAGCAGAGAGAATGGCCAGTGTGATAGATTGGCACTTGTTTTACAATTATGATATAGCTGAGAGAATGGCCTGTAGGATAGACTGGCACTTGTTTTACAATGATGATATAGCAGAGAGAATGGCCAGTAGGATAGACTGGCACTTGTTCTATAATGATGATATAGCAGAGAGAATGGCCAGTAGGATAGACTGGCACTTGTTTTACAATGATGATATAGCAGAGAGAATGGCCAGTAGGACAAACTGGCACTTGTTTTACAGTGATGATATAGCAGAGAGAATGGCTTGTAGGATAGACTTGCACTTGTTTTACAATAATGATATAGCAGAGAGAATGGTCAGTAGGATAGACTGGCACTTGTTTTACAGTAATGATATAGCAGAGAGAATGGCCAGTAGGATAGACTGGCACTTGTTTTACAATGATAATATAGCAGAGAGAATTGCCAGTAGGATAGACTGGCACTTGTTTTACAATGATGATATAGCAGAGAGAATGGACTGTAGGATAGACTGGCACTTGTTTTACAGTAATGATATAGCAGAGAGAATGGTCAGTAGGATAGACTGGCACTTGTTTTACAATGATAATATAGCAGAAAGAATGGCCAGTAGTATAGACTGGCACTTGTTTTACAGTGATATAGCAGAGAGAATGGCCAGTAGGAAAGACTGGCACTTGTTTTACAATAATGATATAGCAGAGAGAATGGCCATTAGGAAAGACTGGCACTTGTTTTACAATAATGATATAGCAGAGAGAATGGCCAGTAGGATACACTGGCACTTGTTTTACAGTGATGATATAGCAGAGAGAATGGCCTGTAGGATAGACTGGCACTTGTTTTACAATGATGATATAGCAGAGATAATGGCCAGTAGGATAGACTGGCACTTGTTTTACAATGATGATATAGCACAGAGAATGGCCAGTAGGATAGACACGCACTTGTTTTACAGTGATGATATAGCAGAGAGAATAGAAAGTAGGATAGACTGGCACTTGTTTTATAATGATGATATAGCAGAGAGAATGGCCTGTAGGATAGACTGGCACTTGTTTTACAATGATGATATAGCAGAGAGGATGGCCAGTAGGCTAGACTGGCACTTGTTTTACAATGATGATATAGCAGAAAGAATGGCCAGTAGGATAGACTGGCACTTGTTTTACAATGATGATATAGCAGAGAGAATGGCCAGTAGGATAGACTGGCACTTGTTTTACAATGATTATATAGCAGAGAGAATGGCCAGTAGGAAAGACTGGCACTTGTTTTACAGTGATGATATAGCAGAGAGAATTGCCAGTAGGATAGACTGGCACTTATTTTACAGTAATGATATAGCAGAGAGAATGGCCAGTAGGATAGACTGACACTTATTTTACAGTAATGATATAGCAGAGAGAATGGCCAGTAGGATGCACTGGCACTTGTTTTACAGTGATGATATAGCAGAGAGAATGGCCAGTAGGATAGACTGGCACTTGTTTTACAATGATGATATAGCAGAGAGAATGGCCAGTAGGATAGACTGGCACTTGTTTTACAATGATGATATAGCAGAGAGAATGGCCAGTAGGATAGACTGGCACTTGTTTTACAATGATTATATAGCAGAGAGAATGGCCAGTAGGATAGACTGGCACTTGTTTTACAATGATGATATAGCAGAGAGAATGGCCAGTAGGAAAGACTGGCACTTGTTTTACAGTGATGATATAGCAGAGAGAATTGTCAGTAGGATAGACTGGCACTTATTTTACAGTAATGATATAGCAGACAGAATGGCCAGTAGGATAGATTGGCACTTATTTTACAGTAATGTTATAGCAGAGAGAATGTTCAGTAGGATACACTGGCACTTGTTTTACAGTGATGATATAGCAGAGAGAATGGCCAGTAGGATAGACTGGTCTGGCACTTGTTTTACAATGATTATATAGCAGAGAGAATGGCCTGTAGGATAGACTGGCACATGTTTTACAGTGATGATATAGCAGAGAGAATGGCCAGTAGGATAGACTGGCACTTGTTTTACAATGATGATATAGCAGAGAGAATGGCCAGTAGGATAGACTGGCACTTGTTTTATAATGATGATATAGCAGAGAGAATGGCCAGTAGTATAGACTAGCACTTGTTTTACAATGATTATATAGCAAAGTGAATGGCCAGTAGGATAGACTGGCACTTGTTTTACAATGATGATATAGCAGAGAGAATAGTCAGTAGAATAGACTGGCACTTGTTTTACAGTGATGATATAGCAGAGAGAATGGCCAGTAGGACAGACTGGCACTTGTTTTACAATGATGATATAGCAGAGAGAATGGCCAGTAGGATAGACTGGCACTTGTTTTATAATGATGATATAGCAGAGAGAATGGCCTGTAGGATAGACTGGCACTTGTTTTACAATGATGATATAGCAGAGAGAATGGCCAGTAGGATAGACTGGCACTTTTTTATAATGATGATATAGCAGAGAGAATGGCCAGTAGGATAGACTGGTACTTGTTTTACAATGATGATATAGCAGAGAGAATGGCCAGTAGGACAAACTGGCACTTGTTTTACAGTGATGATATAGCAGAGAGAACGGCTTGTAGGATAGACTGGCACTTGTTTTACAATGATGATATAGCAGAAAGAATGGCCAGTAGGATAGACTGGCACTTGATTTACAATGATGATATAGCAGAGAGAATGGCCAGTAGGATAGACTGGCACTTGTTTTACAATGATGATATAGCAGAAAGAATGGCCAGTAGGATAGACTGGCACTTGTTTTACAATGATGATATAGCAGAAAGAATGGCCAGTAGTATAGACTGGCACTTGTTTTACAGTGATATAGCAGAGAGAATGTTGATAGTGGAGTCCACCTAGCGCCTACTAAATAAGACCTCTGGCTTTGATAATTTGACACCTAGTTGTCAAAATGGAAAGATGAAACTAATAAGGTATACCAAAGCGCCAAGTATACGAAGGCTGGGTCTGGACCTAATGCAATATTATCAAACGATTACAATAAACAATTTATTGAGTACACAAATAAGTTAAAAACATGGATCCATGTATAAACAATCAAATTTATACAACAATAATAGCTAAATGAATAGTTAAAACAAATAGTTATGTAACGGATATAGCATTTAAAATTGTGCAAACATTGCTCTTAAAAATATTCATAAAAAAATTCCAAATTTAGTATAAGGCTCACAACAGAAATTCAACTTTGTGTTTACCATATACACATACACAAATTTGTACAGCACTAATAGCTAAATGAATAGTTAAAACAAATAGTTAAATAGCAGATATGGCATTTAAAATTGTGCAAACAATGCTTTTAAAAAATATTCCTAAAAAATTCCAAATTAAGTATAAGGCTCACAACAGAAATTCAACTTTGTGTTTACCACATACAGATAATAGGTGAAATATATTAGTCAGTTATATAATATTATCTAACCAATAATGTTCTTGATTCTATGCAATACTAAATATTGCCAATAGTGACTAATGTGTAAGGCTCTGAGTAAGACCTTTAACTGTGTGTTTACCACATACGCATTGTCAAGTAAAAAATATTGTGACAGCAATAAGCCAATGTAAAGAATGTGTATCAAAAAAGTTGTGTGCAAAAATTAGTGTACAAAAGATATTAATGGTCAAAAAATAGGTTGATCTTCAAAAAACGTGAATTAAGAACAAAGATTGTGAAAAATGAAAAACCAAAAATTTACAAAAACATTGTGGTGTGTTCCAATAGTAACTTATATAAATGTAAATAATAGTCCAAAAAAATAGTCCAACAGTGAAAACTTAATAGAAAAAATAATCCAACAATAAATTATAATAAGTAGTGTGTCTCTTTAAGAAAAAACAATAATCCTTAAAGTGTTGTGAATCCTAACAGCAATAGTTATGGTGATTTTCCAAGTGTTTTATACTGAATAGCAGTGTCAGTACTTGCTAGCCGTTTTCCAACCCAAAATTCTATCTTCTTGGCAAATATTTTGTTATAATCCCTGGATGATCCTTCTGTAAAAGAAAGATATGATGGTGTAGATTGTTTTTAGATCAATAGAAAATGAAATTGTGCTTACCAGTCGACGCGTTTCGGTCACAAAGAGACCTTTATCAAGACCTACCAGTCGACGCGTTTCAGTCACAAAGAGACCTTTATCAAGACTAGGGATCCAGGGATTATAACAAAATATTTGCCAAGAAGATAGAATTTTGGGTTTGAAAAGGCTAGCAAGTACTGACACTGCTATTCAGTATAAAACACTTGGAAAATCACCATAACTATTGCTGTTAGGATTCACAACACTTTAAGGATTATTGTTTTTTCTTAAAGAGACACACTACTTATTATAATTTATTGTTGGATTATTTTTTCTATTAAGTTTTCACTGTTGGACTATTTTTTTGGACTATTATTTACATTTATATAAGTTACTATTGGAACACACCACAATGTTTTTGTAAATTTTTGGTTTTTCATTTTTCACAATCTTTGTTCTTAATTCACGTTTTTTGAAGATCAACCTATTTTTTTTTTTTTTTTTATAACAAAATATTTGCCAAGAAGATAGAATTTTGGGTTGGAAAACGGCTAGCAAGTACTGACACTGCTATTCAGTATAAAAACAGAATTTATGCTTACCTGATAAATTACTTTCTCCAACAGTGTGTCCGGTCCACGGCGTCATCCTTACTTGTGGGATATTCTCTTCCCCAACAGGAAATGGCAAAGAGTCCCAGCAAAGCTGGTCACATGATCCCTCCTAGGCTCTGCCCACCCCAGTCATTCGACCGACGGACAGGAGGAAATATATATAGGAGAAATCATATGATACCGTGGTGACTGTAGTTAGAGAAAATAATTCATCAGACCTGATTAAAAAAAAAAAACCAGGGCGGGCCGTGGACCGGACACACCGTTGGAGAAAGTAATTTATCAGGTAAGCATAAATTCTGTTTTCTCCAAATCAGGTCACCTAAACGGAAGGCACCACAGCTTGCAAAACCTTTCTCCCAAAAATAGCCTCCGAAGAAGCAAAAGTATCAAATTTGTAAAATTTGGCAAAAGTGTGCAGTGAAGACCAAGTCGCTGCCTTACATATCTGGTCAACAGAAGCCTCGTTCTTGAAGGCCCATGTGGAAGCCACAGCCCTAGTGGAGTGAGCTGTGATTCTTTCAGGAGGCTGCCGTCCGGCAGTCTCATAAGCCAAACGGATAATGCTTTTAAGCCAAAAGGAAAGAGAGGTAGAAGTCGCTTTTTGACCTCTCCTTTTACCAGAATAAACAACAAACAAGGATGATGTTTGCCTGAAATCTTTAGTAGCCTCTAAATAGAATTTTAGAGCACGGACAACGTCCAAATTGTGTAACAAACGCTCCTTCTTTGAAACTGGATTCGGACACAAAGAAGGTACAACTATCTCCTGGTTAATATTTTTGTTAGAAACAACTTTAGGAAGAAAACCAGGCTTAGTACGCAAAACCACCTTATCTGCATGGAACACCAGATAAGGAGGAGAACACTGCAGAGCAGATAACTCTGAAACTCTTCTAGCAGAAGAGATTGCAACCAAAAACAAAACTTTCCAAGATAGTAATGTCAAGGTATTTGAAATATTATTAAATAATATATAGAGGTATATTTGTCTTTATTTAATAGATCTGTGGATATGAACATGGTCTGTAGGACAAAGGATTAGATCTCCCCCACTCCAATTGCACAGGAGACATTCTTGGCTGAAAGGAGAACAAAGGATTATCTCTGGGAGATATCACACACTCAATATGTTAAATTATGCAATTGTATAATTTAGCAAGGAACTAAAATATAACATAGTTTCAGGATACAGGCAAATATATGGAGACGAAATGTCTGAATTACCCTTTTGGAACTGATCAAAATCATGGAGAGACAGCTTTTATACACATGGTGTTAATTTTTAAATACACATCTGCACTGCTGGCTAAACAGGAAATATGCTGTTTTAAAGACTCTTACAACTCCTCATGGATTGACCCCATGTGGAGCAATAAAGGCCTTGGAAAACACAGACAAATGCTAAGGTGTGACTCTGGAAGTTCACGTAAGCAGACAGCAAATAAACATTTTTTTTTCTCTCTCTGTTTAAATACATGCCCCAGAATGTATTAAATATAGAAATTTGGGAAATTGTCTAAATTCTATATTATTATTACATGGGTATTTGCTAAGCTTGGGAGGTAACTGTTTTAGTCAGTCAAAAATGTGTAATAACCTCTGTTTTTGCTTATATTTTTCAGACAGATAAATTCAGATATACATAGAAATGATATATATGTTTTGAAAACACAAAAGATCTTACTTAGCCTCTGTGTTTTTAAGAATATAAATAAATACTTATGGACCATACACATACTAATGATTGGATCATCTCTAATAATTATTTCTATTTTTATTGCAGACAACCATTGGTCATGAGCATCAATCTTAGAAAGAGACGGAATGCCGCATGAAATGAATTAAGTCATATCATATAAACATACAAATAAATGTTTATAAAGTTTCACATACATCTTTTAAAATATAGTGAGATGAAAATATGGAAGTTACTTTGATGTGATATGACTATGAGATATATATTTGATGTGATATAACTATGAAATATAAGTTATTTTAATATAATGTTAGATATGTGATGTTTCATATCAAAATGATCAGAAAATTCATTAAGATATAACTTATCCAAAACAAATATTATGAATAGTTGTCGCAGTAAATTATGATAAAAATTAATAACCATTTCATAGAAATACTGACTTAAGCTGTTTCAAATGTTGCTGTGTCTGTTTGTGCTGCCACCTGGTGTTATGTTGCGAGAACTACAGCCAGAAGGTTCTCTCTGGCTGTTAAAAATGAAATTTCCAAGGGCCAATCCGATTTAGACTTCCCAGATAACCAATGGGAAGGTCAGCTCCCGCAGGGCCACCCACAATTTACCAGTGATGGGAAAACCAAATAAAAAGTGAATGCAATGGAGAGAAACAGATTTTCTGCTGAAGCTAAAACTTGTGACTGGTTCCCGCTGGTGTGAGATACCACTTTACTTGAGCAAAGCGAATCTACCCTTCTCATTGATTGCGATATACACTTATTGGTGATCTGAGGTAAAATAATTCCTACCAAGAAATATTGGATATCGACTGCTTTTTACTTTGGTAACGTATTCAAGGTTTTGTAAGATAAGTTATATGCATAGTTAATTTGTATTTAATAGATTTAAAGAAACAGTGTGTTTTAGTTAGCATTTCACAGCCTATATATATATTGTTTAAATCTGTGTCTGATTGGCTAAGTAACTCATCTATACAAGTTCTGATATTGTCAGTTAATTTTGTATTAGGATAAATTGAAATTAAATAGCAGAATATATATTATCCTATTGTTTTATAAACACTGTTTAGAATTGTATTGCTTGGATGTTAAAGGTTTTTAGTCCCATTGTGTTAAATAATTAAAAGGCTGAATTGTGAAGGTATATCTTTCTGGGTTTTGTAAGAAGAATAGCATATCTTAAGAGTTGGTTTAAACGCATATACATTTTGTTTCATTTCCTTTTATTGCAAATATACTTCAATATGTTTATGGATATTAACTAAATAAAAGAATTCAGATATTTATATTAATTGTATGGTCTAGTAGGTGCATGGTTGATAAGGGTTTCTATTTCTTTGTATTGTGTTTATAACCCTGCCATAAACTTATTTATATTATTTGGATAGCACTACTAAGATTTTCATAAATATACTGACATAATAATTGGAGGCACTGCTGAGATCTAATAATATCCATCATAATTGATATAATATATTTGTAAGTAAATAGAAATTATTATAAAAGAGAAAAAAAAAAAAAAAAAATTCATATTTCGATATTAATATTTTGAAGATATAATTTTTTTTTTTGAAAAGTTGAAATATTAATTTTCATATTTCGAGATTGACATTAATATCTTGAAATATTATTAAAGATTAATTTTGAAAAATTAATAAAAATATTAATTTTTCATATTTCAAAATTAATCAAAAATATTAATTTTTCATATTTTCAAAGTTAATCAAAAAATATTAATTTTTCATATTTCGGAATATTAATTTTTCATATTTCAAAATTAATAATATTTTTTTTTTGAAATATAAAATTTTTCTCTCTTTTTATTGGCAAAAATTGTATTAGCATTTTAGTTAAATAAATACTAAACCAATACAATAATGTCTGTAGCCAGAAGTGACTCATTTAATTCTATACATAGCAATGAAATTGGTCCCATAACCATACCTATTACTAAAGGTCAGGTCCTTAAGAAAGATATCTTAAGTTACCTTAAAGGGAAGTTTAATATTGCGGGTGAATTAAATGATTTTATGGATATGCTTGAAACTAGGGCTAAAAATATTACCGTTAATAATAATATGTGGAATGAAGAGAATGAATTCTTCCAGGAATTATTAATGATTAATCAATGCGAAGCTCCCAAAAAGCGAGACGAACTAATACTAAAATCCTGGCCCCTTTTAATATGCATAATTGACGAAATGTCGTTTTGTGTCACAGACAAACGATTGCAAATACAGGAGCTAGAAAATAGTATTCGTTCCTCGCGCAGACGCGAAGAGGGTTTAAAAATAGCCAAAAATAAAATGGATGAATTTGCCCAAAACCTAGCCACCTTAGATAAGCACAATATGGACTTAATCGCGCAGATACAAGATTTAAATAAACAGCTTGCGCAAAGCCAGAGAGAATTAAGCGATTTAAAAAGGTCATATCGCCATAATGAAAACCCCTATATTAGCAGTGAGAATAATACAGATAATGCTAACTCCTTTAGCGAACGCGTAAGGGACGAGGTACGAAAATATATAGAACAACATAGACAAATGACCCCTAACGGGTCAGAAGTAGATTTCCCAAATAGACAATCCCCTCAGGATGTAAATCCAGAGGACAGCTGTAGCGCAGCTGATGCGGGGGAGGGAAACTCTAACAGAGAATCCCAAAATAAGTCTGATAAAGTCTATGATTCCCATAAAATAATCACCTTCGTACAACGCGCAGTACCTATATTCTCCAATAAGGGAACAACATCTGTAATTGATCATTTACAGGCTTTTGAAAATGCGTTAGCTATAATGAATGTTACAAGTGAGAAATTGAAAATTGAATTTCTGCCTTGGGTATTTGACAGTAAGCATCACAAATTCTTTGCTTCACTAAAGGATATGAATATTCATTCCTGGAATGGGGTAAAACAACAATGCAGAAAAGAATTTGGGCAATATCGCACTAAAACTGCCGCGAAAATAGCGGTATATGGTTTAAAGTGTCGTGCGAATCAGAGTCCAGTCGAATTCCTTTCTGTATTGAAAAATGCGTACAGTATGGCTGAAGATAATCCCAGATTTGATGGCTCAGAATTTGTAAATTTATTTTTTGAAGCACTGCCTACACCCATCAAAATTAACTTAGCTAGAGATTTTGATGAGGACTGCTCATTGGAATGGCTGATCAAAGAGAGTACGAAGTTATACTCTATTCAGCAGTCCAGTGAGCAGGGGGTTAAAAAGGAGTCAAAACCCAAAATTGTGGCAGAAACTAGGGTGTCACCTAGCCCCCTCAATTTGGAGTCTAACAAGAGGACTTATGCAGAGGTGGCCAGTCAAAACAGGCCATCTCCACAGAGGTTTAATTCTGCCCCTCCCCCTACACAGGTTGAGGCGCAGGGAGACTATAACCAAAGTGGGGGACATAATCAGGTGAATAATTACTCACAAAGAGAATACTCACCAAATAATTGGTATCCGCGCAAGGGTAGATACAATAAACGGCGAAGATATTCTCAGGGTAACCAGACACCCCAGGTATATAATGCTCCCCAAAATATTAATACTGAACAAGCTGAACCCCAGGGGCAACCACGCCAGAATGGAAATAGTGGCCCTGATTCTGAGGGAACACAATGGTCCAGGAATCAGTACAATGGGGCACCAAGAGATAGGCCCAGGGGTAGAGGTAACTTGTACAATCAGGTAGATATGCTGTTTACCCAATTAAATCGGTTGAGCGAACAAATCGCTAATATGAGTCAAAAATCTACGGCTCAGCAACCGAACAATACTTTTTTAGGGGTACAGCCAGTGGTCAGCAGTGGACCACAGGCACAGTCATAAATACTGCAGTATCACCTGAAGGGGAGGGGAGAGATATACAAAATGTAGTAATAAATATCAATGATACTAATCATGTTATCTCCCCACAGACCGGAAACGGACAAATTAGCTGTGACAATGAGCGATATCAGCCGGGAAAAATTAACCAAACTTTTCCTCTGCAGTGTTCTCTTAACATTATTTCCACAGATGCAGTACACAAGAACCCAGCTGACCTTGTCATAGGGGAAACAGGTAGGTATGAAATTTCCTCTGCATCGAATGACGCAGCGGATCCAGGTAAAACGTGGCGAAGCCCACAGATGTACAAGAATGCAAATTTTATGTGTGAAATGATAGAAACTGCAGGAAGATATTATGTACTAGTTGAGCTGCAAGATTCAGTCTCCAACCCTATCAGGGGATTAATTGACACTGGGTCACAGGCAACTATCTTATCCCACAGGTACTACACACCGCTAAATGAGCTAACACCCCACAAACCCAAAATAAGAGAATTTGACGGTTCTCTAATAGGTGTTGGGGGTGACTCCCTAAAAGTCTACGGTACTACCTGGTTAAAATTTAAATTGGGGAACAGGGTCATAAGACACCCTGTCATTATAGTGGATCTGCCAACTGATCGTTTAATTATTGGTAGTGATCTCCTGAAACGATTAAGCACCATAATTGATTGCATAAATAATGTAATTTGGTCGCAAGTTAAACGGCCTATCAATTATGAAAAATCTGGTACATCTCGCACCCGACACAGCTGTCACGTGGTGGAAGAGAAACCAGATGCTGTGGAGATTCATTTCAGGAATAACTCTACACCTGAAATCACTATTCTACAAATAGATGATCAGACTCCTTTTAGTGGCTCTGATGGTAATACTTTTAAAATTTCGCCCGGAAAGATAACGAATATTTCCCTAGATGGCGATGTATTAACCATAGCACTCCACAAGGGGGATCATAAAATCCCTAAGGGGGGAGGCCACACTCAATACCTCACAGGGATTGAGAGAGTTAAAGAGGATCTATTTATCCCTATACAAGTGCATGACCTTGGTAAAACAAAGTATGCTAAAATAAACTTAAAACAGGAAGCTAGCTATATAAGCGAAGGTTTATTAACGCAAATAGCTGAACCTAAAGTGATTAAATATCTTTCTCCCCAAGACCACTGTGTCAACGGCCTGGATGACAGGTCTGAAAGCTATAACATCACAGCTAAGTGCTTATTATCTATCTCTATTGATAATAAGTCAGTGAAGCACCTGTTTTTAGTTTTAAATACTCCCCATAATCAAATATACATTGGCAATGATATCTTACATAGATATGCCATACAAATAGATTTGATTAATTCTTGCCTCTGGAGCAGGTTAAAGGGGGACCCTGAAGTATTTCAGGATGAAAATGCAGCCCTGAAATCAAACCAGCAATTGCCATATGCTGTGAATATGCAGGTATCTAGCGATGTTATAATTCCTGCTGGGGCTGATAAATTTCTTTTACCCTTACAGGTAAAGAGAGGTCAGAAATTAAAAACTTCTGAAACACTGATTTGCCTCTCCCATAGAATACAAAATCTGGGTGTCTCAGTAACCTACACTCCTATGGTGAATATTGGAACTGTTCCAATAAATATTATTGTGCATAACATGACCCCACAGGATATAACATTATCCAAGGGAACTACCATAGGATATGCACTGGAATCAAGTTATTACACTTTTGGATTCCAGAATAATGTAATTGGGCTAATACCTAAGGATACCTAACTGAAGAACAATTAATAGAACAATCCTTTGCATCTATGCCAGAGGGTCTATTTAATATTCAGTCTATTTATCCCTTCAGCTCAGAGGAAGGCATCTGTAAAATTGAAGAAGCCTCTCTAGTGTTTGATCAGCCAATCAAACAGCAAGATTACCCCAATACCCAGAGTCATGGGAGCAATGTAAATTATAATCAAGGGGATCTCACCTCTAGACTGGAAGAAGCCTATGAAATAGGACAGCCTGAAATCTTTCCAGGATTTCAGCAAATAGTCGAAGAGCAAATATCCTTAGCTAATGGCTGTTCCAGCGATGATGAACGCCAACAGCTGCGAGAACTCCTAATGGAATACAAGGATATTTTCGCTAAGGATTCTTATGACTGTGGTACCACAGACTTGCACATTGCAAGAATACAAACAGATCCTAATGCGCCACCTGTATTTGTCAAACAATACAGACTTCCCTTAGCCTCATATGATTCTCTTGCAGAGATCATAAGGAATTTGGAAGAAAGAGGTATTATCAGACAGGTGCACAGCTCTTATAATAATCCTATTCTAGGTGTCCTTAAGCCCAATGGACAATGGCGTTTGTGTGCTGACTTAAGACAGCTAAACAAACGAGTATACATGTCTGGCTGGCCTGTACCATACATTGACCAGTGCCTAGCACAAATGCAGGGATCCAAAATATTCACTGCCATTGATTGTGCACAGGGATATTGGACCATAAAGGTACATGAAGAGGACCAATATAAGCTAGCATTCTCCTTCCAAAAGATTCAGTATGCATTCCAGAGACTTCCATTTGGATACATAAATTCTGGACATGAATTTGCTGTATTCATGCATAAGGCTATGCCTGACGCACTGGAAAGGGGGACCTTATCTTATGTGGATGATGTTTTAATCAAAAGCACAGACTTTGAAAAACACATTGCAGAGCTTAAACACGTCCTCAGCCAACTTAAAAGGGCAGGTGTCAAATTATCCCTGCAAAAAGCTCAATGGTGCCGCACTCGTGTAAACTTCTTGGGACATGAAGTTACCTCTGATGGATTAAATCCCCAGAAGAAAAAGGTGGAAGCTATAGTGAATTCTAAAAACCCAACTAACTTAAAGGAATTGAGATCATTCCTGGGTATGACGAATTATTCTCGCAAATTCATTGATAATTATGCGGAATTAGCTAAACCACTACTACTTCTTCTAAAGAAGGATGTGAAATGGCACTGGAGTGAGTCTCAAGAGACAGCCATCAGAGAGCTGAAGAGAAAACTCACTCAAGCACCTTGCTTAGCGTACCCTGAAGGTGGTAAACCTTTCTACTTAGAAACAGGGTACACAGATGTAAGCATGAGTGCTGTGTTATACCAAAAGCATGATAATTTGAACAAAGCCATTGCTTATGCGAGCAAAAATCTATCCCCAGTAGAAATAAAGTTTAACGATTGCGAAAAAGCCCTCTTATCTACTGTATGGGCTCTACAAAATTTCTGCAGCTATATACAGGGCGAGAAAATTATTGTAGAAACGGCCCACCAGCCTTTGCTATATTTGCAAAGTGAGAGAATAAGAGATGGGAATTTGTCTAATAGCCGCATAACAGCGTGGACTCTTTCCTTACAAGGCTGGCCCTTAGAAATTCGCTACAAGCAGAATAAAAAGAATCCAGTCGCACAAGGGCTTGCTGAGCTCCACGACTGTACTGCTAGAGATCCTGGGGAAGAATTATCAGAAGATGATTTTCTGGAAGAACAATTGCTTTCCCCATATAAAATGTACAATGAGGACCATTGTCAAACATTACCTTGGGTATATGTTGATGGTTGTTCTTACCATGCCACTATTGATAATGAGCGCAGATTAGTCGCTGGCATTGGTATAACTGGGGCAAACGGATTCTCAAATATATCTGTAGGTTTCAACATTGGACCAAGATCCAGTCAAGTTGCAGAACTAACTGCTGTTTTCAAAACCATTGAAATGGCTATTGAACATGGTATTCATGAATTTGTGATCATAACTGACTCAAATTATGTGCGTGACAGTTTTGTTGAATACCTGCCAACTTGGAAAAGAAATGGCATGCAGAAAAGCAATAACAAACCAGTCAAGCATGGCAAATTGTTCTGCGAGATTGATAATCTGGTAGTATCCAATGATTTAACCATACACTGGAAAAAGACCAAGGGTCATTCCAGAATTCTAGGTCCGGATAAGGAAGGCAATGACCTTGCGGATTCATTAGCCAAACAAGGAGCCATAACTGGAGAACTCCTTAATATTGACCACTTAATGGGTGCAATTCAGGTAGAAGCCATTACCAGAAACCAGGCAAAACAACAGAGTGAGCCTAATTTGGTACAATGGAGTCAGGATTCTCCTAGTGAGGACCTGATCACTAGTCAAAAAGAAGACCCCATTGTAGGCATCTTCTATAAACACATAGAAGATCCTGAAAGCAACCCCATCTCAAAAGATGATTGCATTGGCAAAGAAGATCTTAGAATCTTAATGAAATCTAGATCACAATTCAAGTTACAGGATGGTTTGTTAATTAGAACCTCCAAAACTGGCATCCAGCAGTGGGTAGTACCCACCAAGTTCAGAGGTCTAATGCTTCAACATGCCCATGATGCTCCCACATCTGGTCATCGGGGTGCCAAACTCACGTATGAAATATTGCGTGATTATGCTTTTTGGCCACACATGTTGAAAGATGTTCAAACCTACTGTCAAGGGTGTTTAATCTGTCCACAGTTCCAACCCACTGCACCAACGCATAGAGCGCCATTGCAGAAAAGGGGGATGGTAATGCCATGGTCAGATATACAAATTGATTTTATTGGCCCAGTAACAAGATCATCAAGAGGTAACAAATACATGTTAACCGTGACATGCCTGTTCACTAAATGGGTAGAGTGCATTAGTGCACCTAACAATAGTGCTGAAACATGTGCAGCATTGCTCATCAACCATGTATTTTCCAGATTTGGTCTGCCCCAAAGAATCGAGTCAGATCGGGGGACCCACTTCACTAGCGAAGTGATGACAAAAATGTGGAAAATACTAGGGGTTAAAAGAAAGCTCCATATTGCTTATAGAGCTGCCTCAAGTGGTGGTGTAGAGCGTTACAACCAGTCCATTGTTAAAATCCTCAAAAAGTTTGTGAGTGAAACAGGTAAAGACTGGGATGTAAAACTACCTCTAGTCTTAATGGCATTAAGAGCAACTCCAAGTAGTGCTACCAAGATGTCACCTTTTGAACTGATGACTGGTAGAAGAATGGTTCTACCTCAGCATCTGCTATACCGTACATCAGACCAAAACTTGATAAACGCTGCTAATACACATCAATATGTGGAGAACTTAAGAAAACACCTGCAATATGCCTTTGCATTTGCTCAAAGGAATTTAGAAAGAGCCGCAACTGCCACTAAAACCTATTATGATCTCAAAACATCCAAAAAGGAATATGAAATAAATGATAAAGTTTATCTTTATAACTTTGGAAGAGATCAGGTTAGGGAGAAGAAATTTCTTCCCTCATGGAAAGGTCCTTTCGTCATTACTGACAAAATATCTCCAGTGGCCTATAAAATACGGATCCCCAAAAATGAAAGTTTCATAGATAAATGGGCCCATATCAATCAATTGCGAGCGTGTCATCCCAGATCCCAACTACAAGTCATAGAGGGAGAATGAAGTGTCATATCCCCAAATGAACTAAAGACATACTATAGTTTAAAGATGCCTAACTGATAAACATGAAGGTTCAAAATTGACAGACTATCTACATAGAAGACTGTCCATGATGTGTACGGTCAACATCCTCACCAAATACCACTAACTTTGATCCAATTCAAATACATGTGTCCTACATATTTTTGAATTGGAAAGGGGGATTTATGTCAAGGTATTTGAAATATTATTAAATAATATATAGAGGTATATTTGTCTTTATTTAATAGATCTGTGGATATGAACATGGTCTGTAGGACAAAGGATTAGATCTCCCCCACTCCAATTGCACAGGAGACATTCTTGGCTGAAAGGAGAACAAAGGATTATCTCTGGGAGATATCACACACTCAATATGTTAAATTATGCAATTGTATAATTTAGCAAGGAACTAAAATATAACATAGTTTCAGGATACAGGCAAATATATGGAGACGAAATGTCTGAATTACCCTTTTGGAACTGATCAAAATCATGGAGAGACAGCTTTTATACACATGGTGTTAATTTTTAAATACACATCTGCACTGCTGGCTAAACAGGAAATATGCTGTTTTAAAGACTCTTACAACTCCTCATGGATTGACCCCATGTGGAGCAATAAAGGCCTTGGAAAACACAGACAAATGCTAAGGTGTGACTCTGGAAGTTCACGTAAGCAGACAGCAAATAAACATTTTTTTTTCTCTCTCTGTTTAAATACATGCCCCAGAATGTATTAAATATAGAAATTTGGGAAATTGTCTAAATTCTATATTATTATTACATGGGTATTTGCTAAGCTTGGGAGGTAACTGTTTTAGTCAGTCAAAAATGTGTAATAACCTCTGTTTTTGCTTATATTTTTCAGACAGATAAATTCAGATATACATAGAAATGATATATATGTTTTGAAAACACAAAAGATCTTACTTAGCCTCTGTGTTTTTAAGAATATAAATAAATACTTATGGACCATACACATACTAATGATTGGATCATCTCTAATAATTATTTCTATTTTTATTGCAGACAACCATTGGTCATGAGCATCAATCTTAGAAAGAGACGGAATGCCGCATGAAATGAATTAAGTCATATCATATAAACATACAAATAAATGTTTATAAAGTTTCACATACATCTTTTAAAATATAGTGAGATGAAAATATGGAAGTTACTTTGATGTGATATGACTATGAGATATATATTTGATGTGATATAACTATGAAATATAAGTTATTTTAATATAATGTTAGATATGTGATGTTTCATATCAAAATGATCAGAAAATTCATTAAGATATAACTTATCCAAAACAAATATTATGAATAGTTGTCGCAGTAAATTATGATAAAAATTAATAACCATTTCATAGAAATACTGACTTAAGCTGTTTCAAATGTTGCTGTGTCTGTTTGTGCTGCCACCTGGTGTTATGTTGCGAGAACTACAGCCAGAAGGTTCTCTCTGGCTGTTAAAAATGAAATTTCCAAGGGCCAATCCGATTTAGACTTCCCAGATAACCAATGGGAAGGTCAGCTCCCGCAGGGCCACCCACAATTTACCAGTGATGGGAAAACCAAATAAAAAGTGAATGCAATGGAGAGAAACAGATTTTCTGCTGAAGCTAAAACTTGTGACTGGTTCCCGCTGGTGTGAGATACCACTTTACTTGAGCAAAGCGAATCTACCCTTCTCATTGATTGCGATATACACTTATTGGTGATCTGAGGTAAAATAATTCCTACCAAGAAATATTGGATATCGACTGCTTTTTACTTTGGTAACGTATTCAAGGTTTTGTAAGATAAGTTATATGCATAGTTAATTTGTATTTAATAGATTTAAAGAAACAGTGTGTTTTAGTTAGCATTTCACAGCCTATATATATATTGTTTAAATCTGTGTCTGATTGGCTAAGTAACTCATCTATACAAGTTCTGATATTGTCAGTTAATTTTGTATTAGGATAAATTGAAATTAAATAGCAGAATATATATTATCCTATTGTTTTATAAACACTGTTTAGAATTGTATTGCTTGGATGTTAAAGGTTTTTAGTCCCATTGTGTTAAATAATTAAAAGGCTGAATTGTGAAGGTATATCTTTCTGGGTTTTGTAAGAAGAATAGCATATCTTAAGAGTTGGTTTAAACGCATATACATTTTGTTTCATTTCCTTTTATTGCAAATATACTTCAATATGTTTATGGATATTAACTAAATAAAAGAATTCAGATATTTATATTAATTGTATGGTCTAGTAGGTGCATGGTTGATAAGGGTTTCTATTTCTTTGTATTGTGTTTATAACCCTGCCATAAACTTATTTATATTATTTGGATAGCACTACTAAGATTTTCATAAATATACTGACAGTAACTTAATATCTACGGAATGTAAGGGTTCAAACGGAACCCCTTGAAGAACTGAAAGAACTAGATTTAAACTCCAGGGAGGAGTCAAAGGTCTGTAAACAGGCTTGATCCTAACCAGAGCCTGAACAAATGCTTGAACATCTGGCATAGCTGCCAGTCGTTTGTGTAGTAAGACAGATAAAGCAGAAATCTGTCCCTTTAGAGAACTTGCAGATAATCCTTTCTCCAAACCTTCTTGTAGAAAGGATAGAATCTTAGGAATTTTTATCTTGTTCCATGGCAATCCTTTGGATTCACACCAACAGATATATTTTTTCCATATTTTATGGTAAATTTTTCTAGTTACAGGCTTTCTAGCCTGAATCAGAGTATCTATTACAGAATCTGAAAACCCACGCTTTGATAAAATCAAGCGTTCAATCTCCAAGCCGTCAGTTGGAGGGAAACCAGGTTCGGATGTTCGAATGGACCCTGAACAAGAAGGTCCTGTCTCAAAGGTAGCTTCCATGGTGGAGCCGATGACATATTCACCAGGTCTGCATACCAAGTCCTGCGTGGCCACGCAGGAGCTATCAAGATCACCGAGGCCCTCTCCTGATTGATCCTGGCTACCAGCCTGGGAATGAGAGGAAACGGTGGGAATACATAAGCTAGGTTGAAGGTCCAAGGTGCTACTAGTGCATCTACTAGAGTCGCCTTGGGATCCCTGGATCTGGACCCGTAGCAAGGAACCTTGAAGTTCTGACGAGACGCCATCAGATCCATGTCTGGAATGCCCCATAATTGAGTTATTTGGGCAAAGATTTCCAGATGAAGTTCCCACTCCCCCGGATGGAATGTCTGACGACTCAGAAAATCCGCTTCCCAATTTTCCACTCCTGGGATGTGGATCGCAGACAAGTGGCAGGAGTGATCCTCCGCCCATTGAATTATCTTGGTCACTTCTTTCATCGCCAGGGAACTCCTTGTTCCCCCCTGATGATTGATATATGCAACAGTCGTCATGTTGTCTGATTGAAACCTTATGAATTTGGCCTTTGCTAGTTGAGGCCAAGCTTTGAGAGCATTGAATATCGCTCTCAGTTCCAGAATGTTTATCGGGAGAAGAGACTCTTCCCGAGACCATAAACCCTGAGCTTTCAGGGATTCCCAGACCGCGCCCCAGCCCACTAGACTGGCGTCGGTCGTGACAATGACCCACTCTGGTCTGCGGAAGCTCATTCCCTGTGACAGATTGTCCAGGGTCAGCCACCAACGGAGTGAATCTCTGGTCTTTTGATCTACTTGAATCATCGGAGACAAGTCTGTATAATCCCCATTCCACTGTTTGAGCATGCACAGTTGTAATGGTCTTAGATGAATTCGTGCAAAAGGAACTATGTCCATTGTTGCAACCATCAAACCTATTACCTCCATGCACTGCGCTATGGAAGGACGAGGAACAGAGTGAAGTACTTGACAAGAGCTTAGAAGTTTTGATTTTCTGACCTCTGTCAGAAAAATCCTCATTTCTAAGGAATCTATTATTGTTCCCAAGAAGGGAACTCTTGTTGACGGGGACAGAGAACTTTTTTCTTTGTTCACCTTCCATCCGTGAGATCTGAGAAAGGCTAGGACGATGTCCGTATGAGCCTATGCTTTTGACAGGGACGACACTTGAATTAGGATGTCGTCCAAGTAAGGTACTACTGCAATGCCCCTTGGTCTTAGAACCGCTAGAAGGGACCCTAGTACCTTTGTGAAAATTCTCGGAGCAGTGGCTAATCCGAATGGAAGTGCCACAAACTGGTAATGCTTGTCCAGAAAAGTGAACCTTAGGAACTGATGATGTTCCTTGTGGATAGGAATATGTAGGTACGCATCCTTTAAATCCACGGTGGTCATAAATTGACTTTCCTGGATGGTGGGAAGGATCGTTCGAATGGTTTCCATTTTGAACGATGGAACCCTGAGAAATTTGTTTAGGATCTTCAGATCCAAAATTGGTCTGAATGTTCCCTCTTTTTTGGGAACTACGAACAGATTTGAGTAAAATCCCATTCCTTGTTCTTTTTTTGGAACTGGATGTATCACTCCCATCTTTAACAGGTCTTCTACGCAATGTAAGAATGCCTGTCTCTTTATTTGGTTTGAGGATAATTTAAACCTGTGGAACCTTCCCCTTGGGGGTAGTTCCTTGAATTCCAGAAGATAACCTTGAGAAACTATTTCTAGCGCCCAAGGATCCTGAACATCTCTTGCCCAAGCCTGAGCAAAGAGAGAGAGTCTGCCCCCCACTAGATCCGGTTCCGGATCGGGGGCTATCCCTTCATGCTGTTTTGGTAGCAGTGGTAGGCTTCTTGGCCTGCTTACCCTTGTTCCAGCCTTGCATTGGTTTCCAGGCTGGTTTGGGTTGTGAAGTATTACCCTCTTGCTTAGAGGATGCAGAATTATAGGCTGGTCCGTTTCTGCGAAAGGGACGAAAATTAGGCTTATTTTTAGCCTTAAAAGACCTATCCTGTGGGAGGGCGTGGCCCTTTCCTCCACTGATGTCTGAAATAATCTCTTTCAAATCTGGTCCAAATAATGTTTTACCTTTGAAAGGAATGTTAAGCAATTTTGTCTTGGATGACACATCCGCTGACCAAGACTTTAGCCAAAGCGCTCTGCGCGCCACGATAGCAAACCCTGAATTTTTCGCCGCTAATCTAGCTAATTGCAAAGCGGCATCTAAAACAAAAGAGTTAGCCAATTTAAGTGCTTGAACTCTGTCCATAACCTCCTCATACGAAGATTCTCTACTGAGCGACTTTTCTAGTTCCTCGAACCAGAAGCACGCTGCCGTAGTGACAGGAACAATGCATGAAATTGGTTGTAGAAGGAACCCTTGCTGTACAAAAATCTTTTTAAGCAAACCCTCTAATTTTTTATCCATAGGATCTTTAAAAGCACAACTGTCTTCGATAGGAATAGTAGTGCGTTTGTTTAGAGTAGAAACCGCCCCCTCGACCTTGGGTACTGTCTGCCATAAGTCCTTTCTGGGGTCGACTATAGGAAATAATTTCTTAAATATAGGGGGGGGAACAAAAGGTATGCCGGGCCTTTCCCACTCTTTATTTACTATGTCCGCCACCCGCTTGGGTATAGGAAAAGCGTCGGGGGGCACCGGAACCTCTAGGAACTTGTCCATCTTACATAATTTCTCTGGAATGACCAAATTGTCACAATCATCCAGAGTAGATAACACCTCCTTAAGCAGTGCGCGGAGATGTTCTAATTTAAATTTAAATGTCACAACATCAGTTTCAGCTTGATGAGAAATTTTTCCTGAATCTGAGATTTCTCCATCAGACAAAACCTCCCTCATGGCCCCTTGAGATTGGTGTGAGGGTATGTCAGAACAGTTATCATCAGCGTCCTCTTGCTCTTCAGTGTTTAAAACAGAGCAATCGCGCTTTCTCTGATAAGTAGGCATTTTGGATAAAAGATTTGCTATGGAGTTATCCATTACAGCCGTTAATTGTTGCATGGTAATAAGTATTGGCGCACTAGATGTACTAGGGGCCTCCTGTGTGGGCATAACTGGTGTAGACACAGTAGGGGATGATGTAGTATCATGTTTACTCCCCTCATTTGAGGAATCATCTTGGGCAATATCATCATCTGTGGCATTACTGTCCTTACTTTGTTTGGACACTATGGCACACTTATCACATAAATTTAAATGGGGAGACACATTGGCTTTCATACATATAGAACATAGCTTATCTGATGGTACAGACATGTTAAACAGGCTTAAACTTGTCAACCAAGCACAAAAAACGTTTTAAAATAAAACCGTTACTGTCTCTTTAAATTTCAAACAGAACACACTTTATTACTGAATATGTGAAAAAGTATGAAGGAATTGTTCAATAATTACCAAAATTTCACCACAGTGTCTTAAAGCATTAAAAGTATTGCACACCAAATTTCAGAGCTTTAACCCTTAAAATAACGGAACCGGAGCCGTTTTTACATTTAACCCCTATACAGTCCCAGCTATATGCTTTGCTGAGACCCAACCAAGCCCAGAGGGGAATACGATACCAAATGACGCCTTCTATAAGCTTTTTCAGTGATTCTTAGCTCCTCACACATGCATCTGCATGCCTTGCTCTCCAAAAACAACTGCGCATTAATGGCACGAAAATGAGGCTCTGTTTATAACTAGAAAGGCCCCCATCTGAATAAGGTGTCCAACACAGTGCCTGCCGTTTTTCTAAACGTTCCCCAAGATTATAATATCCAATTATTAGTTAGAATCTGCATAATATGCCTAGTAAAGCAATCGTTTTAGCCCAGAAAAATGTCTACCAGTTTTTAAGCCCTTTTTGAAGCCCTTTATTCTTTTATGTTTAACTAAGAAAATGGCTTACCGGTCCCCATGAGGGGAAATGACAGCCTTCCAGCATTACATGGTCTTGTTAGAAATATGGCTAGTCATACCTTAAGCAGAAAAGTCAGCTAACTGTTTCCCCCAACTGAAGTTACTTCATCTCAACAGTCCTGTGTGGAAACAGCAATCGATTTTAGTTACTGTCTGCTAAAATCATCTTCCTCTTACAAACAGAAATCTTCATCCTTTTCTGTTTCAGAGTAAATAGTACATACCAGCACTATTTTAAAATAACAAACACTTGATAGAAGAATAAAAACTACATTTAAACACCAAAAAACTCTTAACCATCTTCGTGGAGATGTTGCCTGTGCAACGGCAAAGAGAATGACTGGGGTGGGCGGAGCCTAGGAGGGATCATGTGACCAGCTTTGCTGGGACTCTTTGCCATTTCCTGTTGGGGAAGAGAATATCCCACAAGTAAGGATGACGCCGTGGACCGGACACACCAATGTTGGAGAAACACTTGGCTACTATGGCTAGCAAGTACTGACACTGCTATTCAGTATAAAACACTTGGCTAACAAGTACTGACACTGCTATTCAGTATAAAACACTTGGCTAGCAAGTACTGACACTGCTATTCAGTATAAAACACTTGGAAAATCACCATAACTATTGCTGTTAGGATTCACAACACTTTAAGGATTATTGTTTTTTCTTAAAGAGACACACTACTTATTATAATTTATTGTTGGATTATTTTTTCTATTAAGTTTTCACTGTTGGACTATTTTTTGGACTATTATTTTCATTTATATAAGTTACTATTGGAACACACCACAATGTTTTTGTAAATTGTTGGTTTTTCATTTTTTACAATCTTTGTTCTTAATTCCCGTTTTTTGAAGATCAACCTATTTTTTGACCATTAATATCTTTTGTACACTAATTTTTGCACACAACTTTTTTGATACACATTCTTTACATTGGCTTATTGCTGTCACAATATTTTTTACTTGACAATGCGTATGTGGTAAACACACAGTTAAAGGTCTTACTCAGAGCCTTACACATTAGTCACTATTGGCAATATTTAGTATTGCATAGAATCGAGAACATTATTGGTTAGATAATATTATATAACTGACTAATATATTTCACCTATTATGTGTATGTGGTAAACACAAAGTTGAATTTCTGTTGTGAGCCTTATACTTAATTTGGAATTTTTTAGGAATATTTTTTAAAAGCATTGTTTGCACAATTTTAAATGCCATATCTGCTATTTAACTATTTGTTTTAACTATTCATTTAGCTATTATTGCTGTACAAATTTGTGTATGTGTATATGGTAAACACAAAGTTGAATTTCTGTTGTGAGCCTTATACTAAATTTGGAATTTTTTTATGAATATTTTTAAGAGCAATGTTTGCACAATTTTAAATGCTATATCCGTTGTAGGATACACTGGCGCTTGTTTTACAATGATGATATAGCAGAGAGAATGGCCAGTAGGATAGACTGGCACTTGTTTTATAATGATGATATAGCAGAGAGAATGGCCAGTAGGATAGACTGGCACTTGTTTTACAATGATGATGTAGCAGAGAGAATGGCCAGTAGGACAGACTGGCACTTGTTTTACAGTGATGATATAGCAGAGAGAATGGCTTGTAGGATAGACTGGCACTTGTTTTACAATAATGATATAGCAGAGAGAATGGTCAGTAGGATAGACTGGCCCTTGTTTTACAATGATGATATAGCAGAGAGAATGGACTGTAGGATAGACTGGCACTTGTTTTACAGTAATGATATAGCAGAGAGAATGGCCAGTAGGATAGACTGGCACTTGCTTTACAATGATAATATAGCAGAGAGAATGGCCAGTAGGATAGACTGGCACTTGTTTTACAATGATAATATAGCAGAAAGAATGGCCAGTAGTATAGACTGGCACTTGTTTTACAGTGATATAGCAGAGAGAATGGCCAGTAGGAAAGACTGGCACTTGTTTTACAATAATGATATAGCAGAGAGAATGGCCAGTAGGAAAGACTGGCACTTGTTTTACAATAATGATATAGCAGAGAGAATGGCCAGTAGGATACACTGGCGCTATTTTTACAGTGATGATATAGCAGAGAGAATGGCCTGTAGGATAGACTGGCACTTGTTTTACAATGATGATATAGCAGAGATAATGGCCAGTAGGATAGACTGGCACTTGTTTTACAATGATGATATAGCAGAGAGAATGGCCAGTGGGATAGATTGGCACTTGTTTTACAATTATGATATAGCTGAGAGAATGGCCTGTAGGATAGACTGGCACTTGTTTTACAATGATGATATAGCAGAGAGAATGGCCAGTAGGATAGACTGGCACTTGTTTTATAATGATGATATAGCAGAGAGAATGGCCAGTAGGATAGACTGGCACTTGTTTTACAATGATGATATAGCAGAGAGAATGGCCAGTAGGACAAACTGGCACTTGTTTTACAGTGATGATATAGCAGAGAGAATGGCCAGTAGGATAGACTGGCACTTGTTTTACAATGATGATATAGCAGAGAGAATGGCCAGTAGGATAGACTGGCACTTGTTTTACAGTAATGATATAGCATAGAGAATGGCCTGTAGGATAGACTGGCACTTGTTTTACAATAATGATATAGCAGAGAGAATGGTCAGTAGGATAGACTGGCACTTGTTTTACAGTAATGATATAGCAGAGAGAATGGCTAGTAGGATAGACTGGCACTTGTTTTACAATGATAATATAGCAGAGAGAATGGCCAGTAGGATAGACTGGTACTTGTTTTACAATGATGATATAGCAGAGAGAATGGACTGTAGGATAGACTGGCACTTGTTTTACAGTAATGATA
This sequence comes from Bombina bombina, assembly GCF_027579735.1. NCBI lineage: Eukaryota > Metazoa > Chordata > Amphibia > Anura > Bombinatoridae > Bombina > Bombina bombina. Next base: position 1,221,501,204 of record NC_069502.1, read on the forward strand.
TAGCAGAGAGAATGGCCAGTAGGATAGACTGGCACTTGTTTTACAATGATAATATAGCAGAGAGAATGGCCAGTAGGATAGACTGGCACTTGTTTTACAATGATAATATAGCAGAAAGAATGGCCAGTAGTATAGACTGTCACTTGTTTTACAGTGATATAGCAGAGAGAATGGCCAGTAGGAAAGACTGGCACTTGTTTTACAATAATGATATAGCAGAGAGAATGGCCAGTAGGATACACTGGCACTTGTTTTACAGTGATGATATAGCAGAGAGAATGGCCTGTAGGATAGACTGGCACTTGTTTTACAATGATGATATAGCAGAGATAATGGCCAGTAGGATAGACTGGCACTTGTTTTACAATGATGATATAGCACAGAGAATGGCCAGTAGGATAGACACGCACTTGTTTTACAGTGATGATATAGCAGAGAGAATAGCCAGTAGGATAGACTGGCACTTGTTTTATAATGATGATATAGCAGAGCGAATGGCCTGTAGGATAGACTGGCACTTGTTTTACAATGATGATATAGCAGAGAGGATGGCCAGTAGGCTAGACTGGCACTTGTTTTACAATGATGATATAGCAGAAAGAATGGCCAGTAGGATAGACTGGCACTTGTTTTACAATGATGATATTGCATAGAGAATGGCCAGTAGGATACACTGGCGCTATTTTTACAGTGATGATATAGCAGAGAGAATGGCCTGTAGGATAGACTGGCACTTGTTTTACAATGATGATATAGCAGAGATAATGGCCAGTAGGATAGACTGGCACTTGTTTTACAATGATGATATAGCAGAGAGAATGGCCAGTGGGATAGATTGGCACTTGTTTTACAATTATGATATAGCTGAGAGAATGGCCTGTAGGATAGACTGGCACTTGTTTTACAATGATGATATAGCAGAGAGAATGGCCAGTAGGATAGACTGGCACTTGTTTTATAATGATGATATAGCAGAGAGAATGGCCAGTAGGATAGACTGGCACTTGTTTTACAATGATGATATAGCAGAGAGAATGGCCAGTAGGACAAACTGGCACTTGTTTTACAGTGATGATATAGCAGAGAGAATGGCTTGTAGGATAGACTGGCACTTGTTTTACAATAATGATATAGCAGAGAGAATGGTCAGTAGGATAGACTGGCACTTGTTTTACAGTAATGATATAGCAGAGAGAATGGCTAGTAGGATAGACTGGCACTTGTTTTACAATGATAATATAGCAGAGAGAATGGCCAGTAGGATAGACTGGTACTTGTTTTACAATGATGATATAGCAGAGAGAATGGACTGTAGGATAGACTGGCACTTGTTTTACAGTAATGATATAGCAGAGAGAATGGCCAGTAGGATAGACTGGCACTTGTTTTACAATGATAATATAGCAGAGAGAATGGCCAGTAGGATAGACTGGCACTTGTTTTACAATGATAATATAGCAGAAAGAATGGCCAGTAGTATAGACTGTCACTTGTTTTACAGTGATATAGCAGAGAGAATGGCCAGTAGGAAAGACTGGCACTTGTTTTACAATAATGATATAGCAGAGAGAATGGCCAGTAGGATACACTGGCACTTGTTTTACAGTGATGATATAGCAGAGAGAATGGCCTGTAGGATAGACTGGCACTTGTTTTACAATGATGATATAGCAGAGATAATGGCCAGTAGGATAGACTGGCACTTGTTTTACAATGATGATATAGCACAGAGAATGGCCAGTAGGATAGACACGCACTTGTTTTACAGTGATGATATAGCAGAGAGAATAGCCAGTAGGATAGACTGGCACTTGTTTTATAATGATGATATAGCAGAGCGAATGGCCTGTAGGATAGACTGGCACTTGTTTTACAATGATGATATAGCAGAGAGGATGGCCAGTAGGCTAGACTGGCACTTGTTTTACAATGATGATATAGCAGAAAGAATGGCCAGTAGGATAGACTGGCACTTGTTTTACAATGATGATATAGCATAGAGAATGGCCAGTAGGATAGACTGGCACTTGTTTTACAATGATGATATAGCAGAGAGAATGGCCAGTAGGATAGACTGGCACTTATTTTACAGTAATGATATAGCAGAGAGAATGGCCAGTAGGATAGACTGACACTTATTTTACAGTAATGATATAGCAGAGAGAATGGCCAGTAGGATACACTGGCACTTGTTTTACAGTGATTATATAGCAGAGAGAATGACTAGTAGGAAAGACTGGCACTTGTTTTACAGTGATGATATAGCAGAGAGAATTGCCAGTAGGATAGACTGGCACTTATTTTACAGTAATGATATAGCAGAGAGAATGGCCAGTAGGATAGACTGACACTTATTTTACAGTAATGATATAGCAGAGAGAATGGCCAGTAGGATACACTGGCACTTGTTTTACAGTGATGATATAGCAGAGAGAATGGCCAGTAGGATAGACTGGCACTTGTTTTACAATGATGATATAGCAGAGAGAATGGCCAGTAGGATAGACTGGTACTTGTTTTACAATGATGATATAGCAGAGAGAATGGCCAGTAGGATAGACTGGCACTTGTTTTACAATGATTATATAGCAGAGAGAATGGCCAGTAGGATAGACTGGCACTTGTTTTACAATGATTATATAGCAGAGAGAATGGCCAGTAGGAAAGACTGGCACTTGTTTTACAGTGATGATATAGCAGAGAGAATTGCCAGTAGGATAGACTGGCACTTATTTTACAGTAATGATATAGCAGACAGAATGGCCAGTAGGATAGACTGGCACTTATTTTACAGTAATGATATAGCAGAGAGAATGTTCAGTAGGATAGACTGGCACTTGTTTTACAGTGATGATATAGCAGAGAGAATGGCCAGTAGGATAGACTGGCACTTGTTTTACAGTGATGATATAGCAGAGAGAATGGCCAGTAGGATAGACTGGCACTTGTTTTACAGTGATGATATAGCAGAGAGAATGGCCAGTAGGATAGACTGGCACTTGTTTTACAATGATGATATAGCAGAGAGAATGGCCTGTAGGATAGACTGGCACATGTTTTACAGTGATGATATAGCAGAGAGAATGGCCAGTAGGATAGACTGGCACTTGTTTTACAATGATGATATAGCAGAGAGAATGGCCAGTAGGATAGACTGGCACTTGTTTTACAATGATGATATAGCAGAGAGAATGGCCAGTAGTATAGACTGGCACTTGTTTTACAATGATTATATAGCAAAGTGAATGGCCAGTAGGATAGACTGGCACTTGTTTTACAATGATGATATAGCAGAGAGAATAGTCAGTAGAATAGACTGGCACTTGTTTTACAGTGATGATATAGCAGAGAGAATGGCCAGTAGGAAAGACTGACACTTGTTTTACAGTGATGATATAGCAGAGAGAATGGCCAGTAGGATAGACTGGCACTTGTTTTATAATGATGATATAGCAGAGAGAATGGCCTGTAGGATAGACTGGCACTTGTTTTACAATGCTGATATAGCAGAGAGAATGGCCATTAGGATAGACTGGCACTTGTTTTACAGTGATGATATAGCAGAGAGAATGGCCAGTAGGATAGACTGGCACTTGTTTTACAGTGATGATATAGCAGAGAGAATGGCCAGTAGTATAGACTGGCACTTGCTTTACAATGATGATATAGCAGAGAGAATGGCCAGTAGGACAGACTGGCACTTGTTTTACAATGATGATATAGCAGAGCAAATGGTCTGTAGGATAGACTGGCACTTGTTTTACAAAGATGATATAGCAGAGAGAATGGCCTGTAGGATAGACTGGCACTTGTTTTACAATGATTATATAGCAGAGAGAATGGCCAGTAAAATAGACTGGCACTTGTTTTACAATAATGATATAGCAGAGAGAATGGCCAGTAGGATAGACTGGCACTTGTTTTACAATGATGACATAGCAGAGAGAATAGCCAGTAGGATAGACTGGCACTTGTTTTACAATTATGATATAGCAGAGAGAATGGCCTGTAGGATAGACTGGCACTTGTTTTACAATGATGATATAGCAGAGAGAATGGCCAGGTGGATAGACTGGCACTGGTTTTACAATGATGATATAGCAGAGAGAATAGCCTGTAGGATAGACTGGCACTTGTTTTACAATGATGATATAGCAGAGAGAATGGCCTTTAGGATAGACTGGCACTTGTTTTATAATGATGATATAGCAGAGAGAATGGCCAGTAGGACAGACTGGCACAGGTTTACAATGATGATATAGCAGAGAGAATGGCCTGTAGGATAGACTGGCACTTGTTTTACAATGATGATATAGCAGAGAGAATGGCCTGTAGGATAGACTGACACTTGTTTTACAATGATGATATAGCAGAGGGAATGGCCAGTAGGATAGACTGGCACTTGCTTTACAGTGATGATATAGCAGAGAGAATGGCCAGTAGGATAGACTGGCACTTGTTTTACAATGATGATATAGCAGAGAGAATGGCCAGGTGGATAGACTGGCACTTGTTTTACAGTGATGATATAGCAGAGAGAATGGCCAGTAGGATACACTGGCACTTGTTTTACAGTAATGGTATAGCAGAGAGAAGGCCAGTAGGATAGACTGGCACTTGTTTTACAATGATGATATAGCAGAGAGAATGGCCAGTAGGAGAGACTGGCACTTGTTTTACAATGATGATATAGCAGAGAGAATGGCCAGTAGGATAGACTGGCACTTGTTTTACAATGATGATATAGCAGAGAGAATGGCCAGTAGGATAGACTGGCACTTGTTTTACAGTAATTATATAGCATAGAGAATGGCCTTTAGGATAGACTGGCACTTGTTTTACAATGATGATATAGCAGAGAGAATGGCCAGTAGGATAGACTGGCACTTGTTTTACAATGATGATCTAGCAGAGAGAATGGCCAGTAGGATAGACTGGCACTTGTTTTACAATGATGATATAGCAGAGAGAATGGCCTGTATGATAGACTGGCACTTGTTTTACAGTAATTATATAGCATAGAGAATGGCCTGTAGGATAGACTGGCACTTGTTTTACAATGATGATATAGCAGAGAGAATGGCCAGTAGGATAGACTGGCACTTGTTTTACAGTAATGATATAGCATAGAGAATGGCCTGTAGGATAGACTGGCACTTGTTTTACAATGATGATATAGCAGAGAGAATGGCCAGTAGGATAGACTGGCACTGGTTTTACAGTAATGATATAGCATAGAGAATGGCCTGTAGGATAGACTGGCACTTGTTTTACAGTAATGATATAGCATAGAGAATGGCCTGTAGGATAGACTGGCACTTGTTTTACAGTAATGATATAGCATAGAGAATGGCCTGTAGGATAGACTGGCACTTGTTTTACAGTAATGATATAGCAGAGAGAATGGCCAGTAGGATAGACTGGCACTGGTTTTACAGTAATGCTATAGCAGAGAGAATGGCCAGTAGGATAGACTGGCACTTGTTTTACAGTAATTATATAGCATAGAGAATGGCCTGTAGGATAGACTGGCACTTGTTTTACAGTAATGATATAGCAGAGATAATGGCCTGTAGGATAGACTGGCACATGTTTTACAGTGATGATATAGCAGAGAGAATGGCCAGTAGGACAAACTGGCACTTGTTTTACAATGATGAAATAGCAGAGAGAATGGCCTGTAGGATAGACTGGCACTTGTTTTAGAGTGATGATATAGCAGAGAGAATGGCCAGTAGGATAGACTGGCACTTGTTTTACAATGATGATATAGCATAGAGAATGGCTTGTAGGATAGACTGGCACTTGTTTTACAATGATGATATAGCAGAGAGAATGGCCAGTAGGATAGACTGGCACTTGTTTTACAATGATGATATAGCAGAGAGAAAGGCCAGTAGGATAGACTGGCACTTGTTTTACAATGATGATATAGCAGAGAGAATGGCCAGTAGGACAGACTGGCACTTGTTTTACAATGATGATATAGCAGAGAGAATGGCCAGTAGGATAGACTGGCACTTGTTTTACAGTAATGATATAGCATAGAGAATGGCCTGTAGGATAGACTGGCACTTGTTTTAGAGTGATGATATAGCAGAGAGAATGGCCAGTAGGATAGACTGGCACTTGTTTTACAGTGATGATATAGCATAGAGAATGGCCTGTAGGATAGACTGGCACTTGTTTTACAGTAATGATATAGCAGAGAGAATGGCCTGTAGGATAGACTGGCACTTGTTTTACTATGATTATATAGCAGAGAAAATGTTGTTTTAAACCTCTTGGTGATGAGGTCACACAATGTGATCAGGTATTGTCCCATGATCCTCCTACGCGACTAGGGACAGAATAAGTTGAGAGTCAAGAGTGTGGCTGTAGTCTAGCGTTGCACGAAGAAGAGGCCTGTGAGCTGGGCTTCACTAAGAAGGTGATAAGCGCAGCTGACAGCCCAGGGTGCATTGTGTGTTTTAAAAATCTCAGATCAGACTGTAGAGGGCGTGTTTAAAGTAAAAGGGTCTCATGCTACTTTCATTAATAGCCCGGACTTTGCGACCTGCTCTAAGCGTAGCGCTATTTAAAGACGGAAGAGACCTTGTGGTAGAATTGGCACCAAGACCTGCAGAGAAAGTTTTTTAAAAAAACTCTTTAGGACATCCCTTTGTGCTAGGTAATTTGTTATAGAGGTCCTTGCTCTCTTGTTCGCGACATGCCTCCTCATTTTGATCTCAGCTTGTATCCTGGTTTACAACTCTGGCCTGACTCTTTTTATACTCTGGTGTACTGTGACATCTGTTGCAGGCTTTGGGAACTGTATGTAGGATTATCATGGGCTTGCACCTTCTTCTTGGACACCTCTTTATTACTGATTATTCTGGTTCCCCGGCTATTCTCCTGCCTTTTTGACCTTTGATGCATGATTCTGGTAATGTCCTGCTGATAATGACTTCAGCCTGCTACTGACATTCACCTGCAGTTCATCTCCTGCAATACCTGTTTCAGCCTCTAATCAAGGTAACCTCCTAAATACCTTATTATATTATATAACATACAGCACACCCTGACTGTCAACTGCTCTAATTATCTTGTTAGAAGTGCAGCTCCAAGTTCCAGTTGTGCTTACACTACTCAGTCCAATCCTGGGCTTCAGCCACACTCAAGTCTCTCAACTTTAGAGTGGCCCCGGCTGAGAACAGGTGATTTTAGGGACATGACAAAGGCAAGTTAATAAATCTTCAAGCTCCTTAGAGAGTCTGCTCACTGGGTCATTGTTGGGAAGCTTAGTGGCCCTTCCAATGAAAGGTTATGGTAAGAGATTTGGTAACATGATTTTCATGCTAAGGACAGGAGGAAAAACAAGGAGTTGCTCTTTATGTGAAAGAAAATAGAGGTAACTGATATTGTAGAAAGAAATAATCAGTTAGAAGTGATGTTTAGATTAGGGGTTGTAGATTATTTCCAGGATGTAAGAAAAAACTGATTACTAATGGAAATAACTACAATGACTATGAAGGGTAAGCTATAGCACTGGAAACTAGGTATGTGTATTCGGATCCTACATGAGGAAAAAACGCAGCCGCTCGTTCCCTTCGGATATTGTTGTTGCTGGATTGATTCCTGTAAAAGATCACCACTCTGAGATGTGGATTTGAAATAATCTAAGAGTGGGGATATTTTACAGGAATCAATCCAACAACAAAAATAGCAGAATAAATAAGCGACTGCTTAAGTCCGTATTAGGATATTCACAAAGGATCCGAATGCGCATACGTACTGGAAACAACAGTCCTAGATTATAGAAAGGCTAATTATTTAACATGGGGAAACACTTTAGCAGTTGTTTAAAAGGGCACACATAGCTTAAAAGGGACAGGAAACTCCGAAAAATGTAATTAATTATTCAGTTAGAACATAAAACTTTAAACTATGCTTCATTCTCTTGTTATCCTTTGCTGAAGGAACAGCATTGCACTACTGTCAGCTAAATGAACATATCAAGTTAGCCAATAACAATAGGTATATAAGTGCAGCCACCAATTAGCAGCTGGCTCCCAGTTATGCATTTCTGCTCCTGAGCCTACCTAGGTATGCTTTTAAACAAAGGATTTAACAAAACTCATAACAAAAATGTTACAAAGTACACTAACACCCATAAACTACACTATTAACCCCTAAACCGCCATCCCCAGCATCGCAAATACTATATAAAACCTATTACTCCGCTAATCTCTAATCCTCCGCCCCCGATATCGCCGACATTAAAAAACCCTCTTAACCCCTAAACTGCCACCCCCGACATCACCCAACACTAAATAAAACTATTAAAGCCTAAACCACCACCTCCCGACATCGCCAACACTAAATAAAGTTATTAACCCCTAAACCGCCGCCCTCCGACATCGCCGACACTGAATAAAGTGATAAACCCCTAAACCACCGCCCCCGCATCGCTAACACCTAAATAAACCTATCAACCCCTAAACCGCCGGCCCCCCACATCGCTAATACTAAACTAAAACTATTAACCCCTAAACTGCCGGCCCCCCACATCGCAACACACTTAACTCCTAAACCTAACTATCCCCTATACTTTAAATTACATTTAAAAAACAACTATCTTAAAATAAATAAAAACAAAAAAACAAACACTAAAATTACGAAAAATAAAAAAACACTGATTACAAAAAAATAATAAACGAAATTATCCAAAATAATACAAATTCAACCTAATCTTAAAATAAATAAAAACTTATCTGTGAAATTAAAAAAACTAAGATTAACTATAAATAAACCTAACATAACTATTTTAAGAAAATAAAATAAAAATCTAAATCACAAAATTAAAAAAACCTAACACTACGAAAATTTTTTAAAAATCTAACATTACCAAAAAAACAAACACTAAAATTCCGAAAAATAAAAAACACTAAGATTACAAAAATAATAAAAAAAGTTATACAAAATAATAAAAATTAAACCTAATCTAATAGCCAAATAAAAACAAAAAAGCCACCCCAAAATAAAAACAACCCCTAACCTACAATAAACTACCAATAGCTAACTACCTTAAAAGGGCTCTTTTTCCTACAAAAATGACAAATCCTCCTAAAAGTAAACCCCCCCACCCAACCAACCCCCAAAATAAAAAACCTAAGTCTAAAAAAAAACTAAGCTACCCATTCCCCCTAAAGGGGCATTTGTATGGGCATTATCCTTAAAAGGGGATTCAGTTCTTTTGTGCCCATTAAAATAAATAAATAAATAATCTAATTAATAATCTTAAAAAAAAAAAAAAAACACCCAAAAAAAACTAACCCTAACCCCAGAAAATGTACTCACCGTTCCGGAAGTCCAGGCGGAGCAAAGTCTTCATCCAGGCGGGGAAGATCTTCTTCCAGGGCGGCACCATCTTCTTACCAGAGGTGAGGAGGGGGTCTTCTGTGATGCGCGGATCCGGAGCGCTGGTCATCTGGAGCGCTGGTCCTCTTCAGCGGCGACGGTCTTCAGCGACATGGATCCTCCTCTTCATGTGATCGTCCGCCGCACACTGAAGCTTGAATGCAAGGTACCCCTTTTATATTGGGGTACCGTTGCATTCCTATTGGCTGAAATATTCAAATCAGCCAATAGGATGAGAGCTGCTTAAATCCTATTGGTTGATTTGAATTTTGTGTCGCCCTGGAAGAAAATCGTTTTTTGTGATTTAGGTTTTTTTATTTTTAGTTTCTTTTCTTTTCTTAAAATAGTTATGTTAGGTTTATTTATAGTTTAATCTTAGTTTTTTTGTTCATTTCACAGGTAAGTTTTTATTTATTTGAATTATATTGTAAATTTAATTTAAAGTATAGGGGATAGTTAGGTTTAGGAGTTAATAGTTTTATTATAGTAATAGCGATGTGGGGGGCTGGCGGTTTAGGGGTTAATAGTTTAATTATAGTAGTAGTGATGTGGGGGGCCGGTGGTTTAGGGGTTAATATTTTTTTTTTTTAGGTGATAGCGATGCTGGGGGTGGTTTAGGGGTTAATCACTTTATTTAGTGTCGGCAATGTCGGAGGGCGGCGGTTTAGGGGTTAATAACTTTATTTAATGTTGGCGATGTCGGTGGTGGCAGTTTAGGGGTTAATAGGGTTATTTAGTGTCGGCGATGTCAGGGGCATCCCTATAGACATCAATGGGGCTGTGTTACAGGGATCGCCATTCCGCGATCGCAGGTGTTAGTTTTTTCTAACACTTTCTCTCCATTGATGTCTATGGGGGAAAACGTTCACGAGCACGTCAAGTCAGGCCTTGGCTTTTGTGCGGTATGGAGCTTATCATAGCATATGACACAACAAAAACATAAATTTTGCTTACCAGATAATTTCCTTTCCTTCTGTATGAGGAGAGTCCACGGCTTCATTCCTTACTTGTGGGAAATACTGAACCTGGCCACCAGAAGGAGGCAAAGACACCCCAGCCAAAGGCTTAAATACCTCCCCCACTTCCCTCATCCTCCAGTCATTCTGCCGAGGGAACAAGGAACAGTAGGAGAAATATCAGGGTATAAATGGTGCCAGAACCACAAAACAAAAATGTAGATCCGCCCAACGGAGAAAATGGGCGGGGCCGTTTACTCTCCTCATACAGAAGGAAAGGAATTTATCTGGTAAGCATAATTTACATTTTCCTTCTTCATATGAGGAGAGTTCACAGCTTCATTCCTTACTTGTGGGAAACACATACCCAAGCTCTAGAGGACACTGAATGAAAATGGGAGGGTAAAAAAGGAGAGGCGGACCCTATTCTGAGGGCACCACAGCCTGCAAAACCTTTCTCCCAAAAGATACTTCAGCCAAATCAAAAACGCCAAATTTGTAAAATTTTGAAAAGGTATGTAAGGAGGACCAGGTAGCCGCCTTACAAATCTGCTCCATAGAGGCTTCATTCTTGAAGACCCAAGAGGAAGCTACTGCTCTAGTTGAATGAGCCTTGATCCTATGAGGAGGCTTATGTCCCGCTGTTCCATATGCTAAGCGAATAATGCTCCTCAACCAAAAAGATAAGGAAGTGGCCGAGGCTTTCTGCCCCTTACGCTTCCCAGAATAGACAACAAACAAAAAAGAAGTCTGTCTAAACTCCTTAGTAACTTGAAGATAGAACTTCAAGGCCCGAACCACATCCAAATTATGAAGTAACCACTTCTTCTTTGAAGAAGGGTTAGGACACAAGGAAGGAATGAATCTCCTGGTTGATGTTGCGATCTGAAACAACCTTAAGAAGAAAACCTAACCCAGTACGATGACCAGCCTTATCAGCATTGGAAACTAGGTAAGGGGGCTTACATTGAAAGGCAGCCATCTCAGATACTCTGTGTGCCGAAGCAATAGCCAGTGCAAAGAGAACCTTCCAAGACAGTAATTTAATGTCAAGTCCGTGCATAGGCTTAAACGAAGCCCTCTGCAAAACTTTACGAAAAAGATTTAAACTCCAAGGAGGAGCGCTAGATTGAAACACAGGCCTGATTCTAGTCAGAGTCTGAACAAAAGACTGGACGTCTGGAAGCTCAGTGAGCCTCTTGTGCAGTAAAACAGATAGGGCCGAAATCTGTCCCTTAAGGGAGCTAGCCAAAAGGCCCTTCTCCTGACCATCCTGGAGAAAGGAAAGAATCCTGGAAACCCTGACCTTATGCCAGGGAAATCCATGCTCTTCACACCAGAATAATTAGGTCCTCCATACCTTATGATAGATGCGACGAGTAACCGGCTTACGAGCTTGAATGAGAGTATCAATAATTCTCTCAGAAAAACCTCTCTTGGCTAGGACAAAGCTTTCAATCTCCACGCAGTCAGTCTCAGAGAATCTAGATTTTGATGAACAAAAGGAAATTGTTCCAGCTGATCCCTGCGTCAAGGTAACCTCCATGGAGGAGATGAGGGCATCCCCACCAGATCCATGAACCACATCCTCCGAGGCCATGATGGAGCAATTAGAATCACTAATGCTCGCTCCTGCTTGATGTGGGCCACTACATGAGGTAGAAGTGGTAATGGCGGGGAAATGTAGATAAGACTGAACCTCCAAGGCACTGCTAATGCATCCATTAGCTCTGCATGAGGATCCCTGGACCACGACCCATATCTGGGTAGCTTGGAATTGATCCGGGACGCCATGAGATCTATCTCCGGTGTCCCCCATCTGCTGCAAATCTCCGCAAACACCTCGGGATGGAGAGACCATTCCCCCTGATGAAAAGATTGTCTGCTGAGGAAATCCGCTTCCCAGTTGTCCACACCCGGAATGTGGATCGCTGACAGTGAGCAGTTGTGGGCCTCCGTCCATTCCAGAATCCGAGATACTTCCCCCATTGCTAGGGAGCTACTCATCCCCCCCCCCCTGATGGTTGATGTAAGCCACCAAGGTTATGTTGTCCGATTGGAATTTGATAAACTGGGCCAAACCCAGAAGGGGCGAAGCCTTCAGAGCATTGAAGATCGCTCAAAGCTCCAAGATGTTGATCGGGAGGAGGGATTCCTCTCAAGTCCACAAGCCCTGTGCCTTCCTGGCACCCCAAACAGCTCCCCATCCTTTGAGACTCGCGTCCGTAGTCACAATCTCCCAGAATGGTCTCAAGAAGGATGTCCCTTGGGACAGATGATCTGGACAGAGCCACCAAGAGAGCGATTCTCTCGACCGGCTGTCCAGAGAAATCTGTTGAGACAGATCTGAATGATTGCCGTTCCACTGTCTCAGCATGCACAGCTGAAGAGGTCTGAGATGGAATCTGGCAAAGGGGATGATGTCCATGTAGGACACAATAAGTCCAATTACCTCCATACACCGAGCCACAGATGGCCTGAAGAAGGTCTGGAGGGCAAGACACTTGGAAGTTAGCTTGTAACGTCTCTGGTCTATAAGAAATATCCTCATGGATATGGAGTCTATTATTGTACCCAGGAACTCCACCCTGGTACAGGGAATAAGAGAACCTTTTTATAAGTTTATCTTCCATCCATCAGTTTGAAAAAGAGAAAGAAGGGCTTTCAAATGGTCCACTGCCAGACGACAGGATGGTGCTTGAACCAAAATATTGTGTAAGTACGGCACCACTGCAAACCCTCTGGTTCTGGCCACTGCAAGTAGAGCCCCTAGAACCTTCGTAAAAACTCTTGGAGCAGTAGCTAGACCAAACGGAAGTGCAATAAACTGGAAGTGCTGGTCCAGGAACGAAAATCTTAGGAACTTGAAGTGTTCCTTGTGGATAGGGACGTGAAGGTAGGCATCCTTCAGGTCTATCATTCCTTGACTAAGGGGAGAATGGACCTTATTGTCTCCCTCTTGAACAAGGGGACAGCAAGGAATTTGTTTAAGCACTTTAGGTCCAGAATCGGACTGATTGGAACAGCCAATAGAATGCAAGCTCAATCCTATTGGCTGATTGGATCAGCCAATAGGATTGAACTTCAATCCTATTGGCTGATTGCATCAGCCAATATGATTTTTTTCTACCTTAATTCCAATTGGCTGATAGAATTCTATCAGCCAATCGGAATCTAAGGGACGCCATCTTGGATGACGTCACTTAAAGGTACCGTCATTCAGTAAGAAGACTCCGGATGAAGAGGATGCTCCGCATCGGATGTCTTGAAGATGGACCCGCTCTGCGTCGGATGGATGAAGATAGAAGATGCCATCTGGATGAAGACTTCTGCCCGTCTGGAGGACTACTTCTTCCGGCTTCGTTGAGGACTTCGGCCCGGTTGGATGAAGACTTCTGCCGCTTCCTTGAGGATGGATGTCCGGTCTTCAGAACTGTAAGTCGATCTTCAGGGGGTTAGTGTTAGGATTTTTTAAGGGTGTATTGGGTGGGTTTTATTTTTAGGTTAGGGTTTGGGCCTGCAATAGAGCTAACTGCCCTTTTAAGGGTAATGCCCATCCATCCAAATGCCCTTTTCATGGCAATGGGGAGCTTAGGTTTTTTTAGTTAGTATTTTATTTGGGGGGTTGGTTGTGTGGGTGGTGGGTTTTACTGTTGGGGGGTTGTTTGTATTTTTTTTAAACAGGTAAAAGAGCTGATTACTTTGGGGCAAAGCCCAGCAAAAGGCCCTTTTAAGGGCTATTGATAGTTTAGTTTAGGCTAGGGTTTTATTTTGGTGTTTTTTTTTATTTTGATAGGGCTATTAGATTAGGTGTAATTAGTTTAAATATCTTGTAATTTGTTTATTATTTTCTGTAATTTAGTGGGGGGGGTTGTACTTTAGCTCATTGTATATAATTTATTTAATTGTATTTAATTTAGGTAGGTTATTTAATTGTAGTGTTAGTGTAACTTAGGTTAGGTTTTATTTTACAGGTACTTTTGTATTTATTTTAGCTAGGTAGTTATTAAATAGTTAATAACTATTTAGGACTATTCTACCTAGTTAAAATAAATACAAACTTGCCTGTAAAATAAAAATAAACCCTAAGCTAGCTACAATGTAACTATTAGTTATATTGTAGCTAGCTTAGGGTTTATTTTATAGGTAAGTATTTAGTTTTAAATAGGAATTATTTAGCTAATAATATTATTTTTTTTATTTAGATTTATTTAAATTATATTTAAGTTAGGGTTAGACTTAGGTTTAGGGGTAATACATTTAGTATAGTGGCGGCGACGTTGGACGCAGCAGATTAGGGGTTAATAAATGTAGGTAGGTGGCGGCGATGTTAGGGATGGCAGATTAGGGGGTAATAATATTTAACTAATGTTTGCGAGGCGGGAGTGCGGCGGTTTAGGGGTTAATATGTTTATCATAGTGGCGGCGATGTTGGGGCGGCAGATTAGGGGTTAATAAATGTAGGTAGGTTGCGGCGACATTGGGAGAGGGAGATTAGGGGTTAATACATATAATGTAGGTGGCGGTGGTGTCCGGAGTGGCAGATTAGGGGTTAATAAGTATATTGTAGGTGTCTGCGATGTCGAAGGCGGCAGATTAGGGGTTAATAAGTGTAAGGTTAGGGGTGTTTAGACTCGGGGTTCGTGTTAGGTGTAAACATAAATTTTATTTCCCCATATGAATCAATGGGGCTGCGATTTACGCTGATTTTTTGCAGGTGTTAGACTTTTACTCAGCCGGCTCTCCCCGTTGATTCCTATGGGGAAATCGTGCACGAGCACGTACGACCAGCTCACTGCTGACTTGAGCAGCGCTGGTATTGAAGTGCGGTAAGAAGCACAAATTTGCTCTACGCTCACTTTTTGCCTTTTAATGCCGGGTTTGTAAAAACCCGTAATACCAGTGCTGTAAGGAAGTGAGCGATGAGAGAAAACTTCTCGTCAGCACCGCATAGCCTCAAACGCATAACTCGTAATCTGGCCGAGCGTTTCCAGCTTTTTATCCATGGGCTCCTTAAATGACGAACTATCCTCAAGAGGGATAGTAGTGCACATAGCAAGCGTGGAGATAACGCCGTCCACCTTAGGAACGGAACCCCACAACTCCAATTGAGAGTCCGAAACCGGGAATAATTTCTTAAAAGAAGAAGTGGTAAAAGAAAAACCAAATCTTTCCCATTCATTCCTAATAATATTCGTCATCTTTACGGGAACCGGGAAAGTCTGTGGTACAACCCTGTCCTCGTAGTCCTTATCCAATTTAGGAATACAGGGTTCATCAGGTAATTTAGGTTCTGGAACCTCTAAAGTAGCCAACACTGCCTTTAACAGAAAGTGTAAGTGTTCAATCCTAAATCTAAAATCTGGTTCCTCCGCAGCTGGAGGTTTAGAGGCAACAGATTCTGACCCAGAAAGAGCATCCTCCTAAGTATCAGAGGTGTCTTCATCAGCGGATAATTTTGTATCAGATAAATCCAATAAGCTGGTAGATGACCCCTGGGAAGGACAGCAATATTTAACCTTTCGCTTAGCAGGGTGAGGTAAAGCACTAAAGGCCGCAGACACTGCTGTCTGTAACTGTTCAGTAAAGTCTGGCGGTAAAAGGGCCCCTCCACAGGGAGGATTAGGAGTTCTATGGGAAGCTGCATGTGTAATAGGAGATGACTGTAGGGTGCGCACCTCATAGGACGGAGACTTCTCAGAGGTGGACGGCTCAGTAGGACTAAACATATTAGCTTTCTTAGATAAAATGACTTTATCAAGGCATGTGGAACATAATTGAGCAGGCTATGTACACTATGGCCTCCTCACAATATAGACAGGTATTAGATTTAGGTAGATAGGGAGTACCCTCCCCAGAAGCAGAACATTTTTTCACTTTCTGCGATGAGATTTTTTGTAGTGAAAAGAACTATATATATGCTTAAAGAACCACAATAGAGTTACCATTCCTTTTTTCCCCAAGAAAAATAAAAATAAAACCAGGGTGGTGATATACATTTTAAATGTTAATAGAATTTTTGTTCTGTTAACATTTAAAATGTATATCATTTACAACTCTGGTTTAATTTTTACTGTTCTTGAGGAACCACTGCTATAGTAGGCAAACAAAGGTAGACTTTCTTTCATCAGAGAAACTTAATAGTAATAAAATACTAGTCTACTAGTACTAATTATATTAGTATTATTATTATTGCTATTATTTACAATTTGCAAATAAAAAGGCTTTGGCTGTTCATTCATTGTTTAAAATCTGATTCCAATATTTAGTGAGGGAAGGTGATAATAAATAACAGATGTGTCGCTGATCTAAATTTGCTAGCATAACCCCTTGGTTGTAAAAGAGGAATGTGCAAACTATTTAGCCCCTTCTGACAACAAACTGACCCACCACAATAACCAAAATACTGCCAACCTAACACTAACAGTGTCTTAGGGCAAGTGGCGGCTGGTGAATTTTTAGGATGGTGGTGCACAAGACCCCGCCCCTATGAGAAAGCCACGCCCTTTGAAAAACCACACCCCTTGTAAAAAGCCACACCCCTTTAAAGGCCACACCCATTTGAGAAAGTCACGCCCCTCGAATGGCCCCACCCATTTGAACCAGCAGTGTTTTTGGTCATCGTCTTGATTCCTCAACATTATTCTCAAGTATCTGCTGATATTGAGTGGAATCCATGAGACCCTCAACAAGATTCCCAGTACAGGTCTTTGGAGGTGTTCTGTGGGTTGTTTTTGACCGTTCTCACCATCCTTTGCCTTTCCGATATTTTACTTGGCCTGCCACTTCTGGCCTTAACAAGAACTGTGCCTGTGGTCTTCCATATCCTCACCATGCTCACTATGTTTCTCACAGTGGACACTGACATCTTAAATCTATGCAATAGCTTTTTGTAGCCTTCCTCTAAACCATGATGTTGAACAATCTTTGTTTATAGGTCATTTGAGAGTTGTTTTAATGGGCTCACCAAACCAATTTTGTCTTCTAATTAATCAGTGCTAGGTAGTTACAGGTATTCAAATCAACAAAATAACAAGGATGCCCAAATGTATGCACCTGTCTAATTTTGTTTTGATGCATATAGCACATTTTCTTTTAATCCAATAAACCTCATTTCACTACTGATTTTTTACTGTGTCCTTCATTTATTTGATAGATCAAAATGAAATTACAACTGAAAATCATGGAAATTGTCAGGGGTGCCTAAACTTTTGCATACAACTGTATATGATTTCATGCACACAAACTGTATTAAAGTAATGTACTCAGATATGAAATATATTTTTATGAAATGTAACTTCAATTATATATAAATACTATGCTCCAATACAGCTCACAGGCAGGATATCTAAAAAATATACAAAGGGAACATTTGTTAAAGTTTAAGCTTCAAAAGATTCTTTACTTCTTCGCTTAATGAGATTAGATCTCTACAAACAAGATGACCATGTTACCTCTCTGGGGTGACAGAGAAACAATTCTGTACTTTAGTTCAGATATGCTCAATCTTCAGGAAAGTAAGTAATTATCCCTTGTATGATATACAAATGATGAGACTAACAATACTTTTGAAGGTCTGAATCCACATATACGTCTGAAAAGGTTTTCTAGCTCAGAATCGATGCAAGCATATAGAAGACAAAATTTCATATGAAATGACTTTTACCTAATTTTCATATAGTTTTATATATTCCGATACTTTATTAAGGAATGACTTCAAATATGGAATATATTTATATTAAAGTGGGATAATAAGGAAATATAAATGTTGTTACAATAAATTAATAACTACAGAATTCTAATTAAATGCAATGTAATATCAGAATATGAAATGATTAATCAATTGAATTCAAATAGTTAATAGTATAGCTGATTATTAGTATCATACTAACTAAGTATTAAAGGGACACTTAACACCTGATAAAATTCATTAAAAAGTATGTTTTATTATGAATTAAAATCAAGTAATCACTACTGTCTAGTTTATTTGTTCACCTTACCCCTAAGTGTTGAAAAAAATCGATTTGAAGATGAATGCTAATAAGGTGCATTATTCTCCCATGTAAGGTGCCATATTAGAACGCACGTTACACTGGGTCACAGCAGTCATGTGACTTGTGCATATAAAAAACACAGCAGCAGCAGCACTCAATGTTATGCAGACAGAGCTTGTGCTGCAGTTTATGTTATAAATCTGTTACAGGAATAAAACATTTTATTATTGTGTTTTTCTATGAAAATAAAGCTTACTTTTTCAAACGTTACCACTGACATTCCTAATGTGTGTGAATGTACACAGCACTCGGCAGGGTTATAAATGTAAATCATTCTCTTCTCTGACAAGCTCCGGTCTGGAGAGGGAGGGGCCGAGGGGGGAGAGGGGGGAGAGAGAGCAGAGAGACTCCGTGAAGAAAATAGACTGAGTAACTCATGCTGCAAATACTTTTTCCTGGAGATTTGTTCTACACAATATTTTATTTTCATACATCTACAATACATATATTACTGTAACAGATTTATAACATAAACTGCAGCACAAGCTCTGTCTGCATAACATTGAGTGCTGCTGCTGCGTTTTTTATATGCACAAATTATAGGGACTCTAGGGAGATATGAAGTGCGTGTCATGTGACTCCTGTGCTATTAAAATATAGCGGCATACATAACTGCATCAAGCCCTGGATATGTATAGTAATAGAAACAATTTTCTTGAAATGTTTTGTGTAAGCTGAAGTTACAGCATAAAGAGCTGTACTCAGTTTTTTATTATTACACAGTAGAAGTTAGTTTGAATGATTTTTAGCAGTCAAGTGTTTAATGTCCCTTTAAATTACAATCCTATTAAGTCTCACAATATTTAATGAATCATCGCGTTCATCATGTCCTCGAAGTGAAAGTTCAAATGCGCCGGAAAATAGAATACAATTCATAATTTTGGAAAGAACATAACGATTTGTGGTAACTTGATCATTGTGTTTTTTAACATTCAAACAATATGCACTGACACAAGTTGTTGGAGAATATCAATCCTTCATAGCAAATTAAACTCTAATGGGGAGTATAAATGTGATTGGTAGCAATTATTTTTATTTTTGGAGTTAAATGTGATAAATCGGCGAACCATAACTCACCCAACTTGAATCACCACTTTGTTTTTCAAACAGGAGACAATAAAAAGAAGATCCTGTTTGCAAAATGACTATTAAGTTAATCTCTTAAGATATTATCAGTAGGAAGTATATATATATATATATATATATATATATTTATAATATTTAATATTATGACCAGGTCTAATATTTAAATTAATATACAAGAATCCATACTCTTCAGTATACCCATGTCTAGTCTTAAAATATACATGCTCAGTTAAATTATATAACATATATATTAACCAAATTATTAATTAAAGCTGCGAAATAATAAGTATATTGAATGTACATTTAGGAAAATACATATATTCATGGATTTAAAGAACCTTCCACTTTATAGAGAAATAAAACCACATTTCAAATACTGTTGCCCCAGCCCCCAGTGTTCGAGGCAATGCAGCCAAAGGCCGTGGCAACATTAAGATAAATACACCAACATTTTACTTTCTACAAAAGAAGATTATTTCTATTACACTAGTGCTTAATAATTAACTTCAAAGGTAAACATTAAAACAATGTTGATAACTCAATACAAGTTTTGTAAATTAAGTCAATCCGCCTGTCTTTTTTTGAGGCAAATAAATCAATAACATTTTTGTTGAATTTAGGAATGACATTTATCAATTGTTTTTACAATTGTGAGCATGGCTAGAGCGGTCAGTCTTTCCTCAGTCATGGTGCTCCTTAGAAATGTCTTAACTCGTTTTAAAGTTGAGAAACATCTCTCAGCCTCAACAGTTGTCACGGGAATAGTTGAAATAATTTGCAACTGTTTGTAGGTCTCAGAGAAAGTATTGTCCAAGTTATTTTCTATTACAAACTGTAGAAGACTAATGGCACCATTCATATTTCTGAAATCTGGTCTTCTGTAAATTACTCCTAGTTCAGTTTTCAGGCGATCTTTCTGTAATGTGTGATAAACAGCTGATGTTAGCTCAAGAAGCTGATTTGGAAAAATTTTCTCGTAATCCGCAAATTTTTCCACTTGGAGGAGAGATACAGCCGAGTAGTGAGTTATAAAAGAAAATCTATCTTTTACTTGATTCGTGATAACATCGCATATCTCTTTAGCTGCCACAGTCTGAGTAATGTGAATATTTTATCTCTTCCTTTTCCTTGATGTTTCCTCTGTTTCTGATATCGTCATGGTCATTGTGTCCATTCTATTACTTTCGTTTTCCATTGTCTGCTGGAAAGTGTTAACATGTTTTCGAATAAGTGCCGCATCTGTTAGTGTTTTCTGAAGTTGGTTGTATAACACATCTACATGTGGCATAATATTGTGAAAAACTGTAAGCCAAAACACAAATACTGAGTCTTGTAACATACGCCGAATAGCCCCTGCTTGATTTATAGCTGTTTATTTTTTCGATGTAGACTCTATTTTTTCCATGCATTCAATTAACTGTTCCCTGATTTAAAAAACTGTATTGACGATTCGACTCTTGAAATTCCACCTGATGGCTGAACCATGAGGTATCCTTCTTCTAACAGTTTCATCTAGAATAGCTATCCTTTGTGGCGAGTTACTAAAAAAGTTAGTAATGTCACTTAGGTTTGAAAAAAATACTCGAACTTGTTGATTCTGACTGCTTGCTTGGCTGACAATTAAATTGAGCTGATGTGCGTAGCAATGCACAAAGTGTGCATTCTTGTAGGTACGTTTAATTATAGCCTGAACACCTGCATGCTGACCACTCATCACGCTTGCACCGTCGTAACTCTGGGATATCAGTTTCTCTGGGTTATCTACAACTTTTCCCAAAGTAGCTTGAATACACTTAGCTATAGATTCTGCATCATGTCCAGCTAGATTAGTGAATTCCCAGAATCTCTCAACCGCTTGTCCGTTACCTATAATGTATCTAAAAACAACAACCAATTGGAAGGCAGATGAAACATCAGTAGTTTCATCTGCTATCATTGCTACAAAACTTGCATTTGAGATTTCCTTCTTTATTTGGTTCTGGCAAACAGTAAGCATACAGTCTAATAAATCGTTTTGAATTTCTTTTGAAGTTCCTTTAAAAACAGTGGCACTAGCGAGATGTTCTTTTAGAGATGCATCAAGTTCTGCTGAGAAGTTTATAAGACCTCTGAAAATGCCTGGATTTAATGAATCATCGCGTTTGTCATGTCCTCGAAGTGCAAGCTCAAATGCGCTGCAAAATAAAATACAATTAATTATTTTGGAAAGAACATAACGATTTTTCGTTACTTGCTCATTATGTTTTTTAATATTCAAACGATATGCACTGTCAAGTTGTTGCCGAATATCAACCCTTCCTAGAAAATTAAACTCTAATGTGGAGTTTAAATGTGATTGGGAGCAATTATGTTTATTTGTTTTTTGATTTAAATGTGATAAATCGGCGACACTATAACTCACCCAGCTTGAATCCCCACTTTGTTTTGCAAACAGGAGACAATAAAAACAAAAGATCCTGTTAGATAATTCACAGCCACAAATCCATGGATATTTATCATATACCTCGGGTTTGAATTCTCTTTTGTAATCTCTAGTTTTACATTTTGTCACCTGGGTAAGGTTAAACATAGGTGTTGGCCTGAGCATTTTAATTTCAATTTTTCTTTCAATGGGCAACGTTGAAAAATGTAATTGCTTTAGCTCAGACACACTAATTTTACTAAGTGCCATCTTAACTGTTAGTTTACACACAAAGAACAGTCCTTTGCTTTTATAAAATATATAACTTGTAGGTAAGTTGCCTTGCGGCTCTTATAAAATATATAACTTGTAGGTAGCTCTGCAGTTGTTAAAAAATATACAACTAGAACTAATAGTTAATTAGTAGTTGTGCGGTTGTTATCTAATATATAACTTGTATGTAAGTAGCTATGCAGCTGTTAGAAAATATACAACTTGAAGTAATAGTTTAATAGTTTTGCGGTTGTTATCTAATATATAACTTGTAGGTAAGTAGCTCTGCAACTGTTAGAAAATATACAACTAGAAGTAATAGTTAAATAGTTTTGTGGTTCTTATCTAATATATAACTTGTAGGTAAGTAGCTCTGCAGCTGTTAAAAATATACAACTAGAAGATGTAATAGTTAAATAGTTTTGCGGTTGTTATCTAATATATAACTTGTAGGTAGCTCTGCAGCTGTTAGAAAATATACAACTAGTCTAAAAGTAATAGTTAAATAGTTTTGCGGTTGTTATCTAATATATAACTTGTAGGTAAGTAGCTCTGCAGCTGTTACGGTTGTTATGTAATATGTAATAACTTGTAGGTAAGTAGCTCTGCAGCTGTTAGAAAATATACAACTGAACTAGTAGTAGGCAAGTAGTTTTGCGGTGCCGGTTGTTATAAAATATATTGCAGCTATTAGAAAATATCAACTAGAACTAATAGGTAATATCTTATAATAATTATAATAATATAGCTCACTAGAGATAAAATATAAAATGGTAAATATGCAGGTTTACTGCCTAATTTTAGTATTCGCTCAGCAGCAGCACAGCAGTTAACTGCTTTTTTAAATAAAATAAATTACCTTTTTTTGCAAAACTTCTAATTGCAATCTGCTAATAAATTAATCTGCTAAAATACTTACATTTTTAAATAGTAAGCAGCCGTGACAGCCGTCAACGGACTGCTGGCCCAAGCCCTCTCTCAGTCAGAAAGAATAAGAAATTAATAAAGCAAATTGTTTTTAAAAAAATATATATTTTTTTATTATTCCCAAATTACACCACTTAAAGCAAATGCAAATTGTTTTAAAAGAACTCCCTATAAATCCAGTAGTCCTACCTAAATACTCCTAATCTATCTCAGACTGTATCTGTTGACTAATTTAAAAAGTAGAAAATAAAAATGAAATATTTTTTTTACACACTGTCTACAGTCTATCTAGTACTGTTCAATCTAGACTAAGACTCTGTCTGCTCAAGTTCAACAACTAATATTTTATATAATTATATTATAAGCTACAGGCCTGCAGCCAAAAAAATTATCTGCCCACACAGACAGGCCACCACAAGACAATCTTCCTCCCCGCCTGGCCCCCCCTGCCCCCTATCTATCTCTCTGCAGACTGTCTGCAGTACTATTAAACACTATACCCTACGTTGCACTGCTGCAGCAGCAATGTATTTAGATTTTATGGGGGGGGAAATAACACGACCACAACAGCTTCCACAAGCCACCACACACGTTGAACACAGAGCTCTCTGTAAAAGGCTCCTCTCAGCTCAACGGCTATCTCCACAATGAGATTTTCGCGCCGTTGAGCCGGGAGGAGCCTCGTGGGGGCCATCACGTGCAGCGTGCAGCCTATCAGAGCCGATCACAGAGGCTGGGGGAGGAGACAGAGCACAGGCTGATACCAAGTCGCACAGTTCAGCCTGTGCGATTAAGCCTTTATAGGCATGGAGGCTGGGGAGGAGCTACGCCTGCACAGTGAATGCATAGAGATCACTGTGCAGGCATAGGGCTCTCTCTTATCGCACGTGCGATCGGATGGGGGTGGCAGTCTGGCAGACACAGTGCACAGCAGCCTGAGGAGAGGAGTTGCTAACCCAGAGGTGGTGCGGTGGACAGGACTGTGACGTCAGCGAGCGAGCTGTCAGTCAGTGTCTCAGACTCAGAGCAAAATACTGTTGTGCTCTGTCTGAGTCACTTAGAGTGTCGCCCGGTCCTAGCTCCTGCCTCCTGCTGCATCCTACTCCTCAGAGCTGCGCCTGCAAGTTAAGTTGTTAGTTTAGTTAAGGGCTTGTTATTTTTAATAATAAATAAGTGTGTCTGTGTCAATAAAATAATATAATAAAATAATTTTTTTTAATAAAAATATATTTTATTAAAAAAAAATGTAACTTTTTTGTTCTCATTTTTTTTTCCTCCTTGCCCCTGGCTGGGGGTTCACGTGCGACAGTGCACTTATGGAGTAGCCTCCACTGCTTAGGGCAAGTTTTTAGAACATATTGGCATTTAAGCATTTTTAAAAAAAAAAAAAAACAAGCTTATTGCAGTAATGCCAAAAGAACCTGAAATGTACTGGAATGTATTCTTTACACTCACACAGCCAGTGAACAAACTTTAAAAAATAAATTAAAACTTTTTTTTAAAGCAAGATAGTATACATAGACACACAAATGTATAGGTTATATTAACACTGAGGGTGTGAGGACAGGAATAAAACATTTGTAAAGGAGAGGAGTTTTGGTAACACTGGACTGGAGAAATACTGGATTATCAGATAAAAATTACTGTAGAATTGAATTGTGGCCCCAGGGTGGCTTTGGTTAGGGACATGGAAGGACTCAGGAGTAAATTAATTTAGCGATTTCCACCCAGTAAGTGCCATAGTACAAACAAAAATCTGCTTAAAGGGCCAGTATACACTGAGGACTATGATTTACATTCAGTGGGCTCATTACACAGACCAACCACTGCATTAATATTTCAATAGAGCCGAGCGGTGGTGCTGCGGTAGTGTGAGAAGAGGGCTGAGTGAGAGCAGGAAAAGAGCGCACAACAAATGTTTACATTGCACACATCTCCTACTGCAGCGCATCACGTCATTCTTGGAGACTGCAGACCGGCAATGTGTGCTGTATGCCTCAGCGGCATATCACCTACAGCACTAGCTCTATGATTTACATTCAGTGGGCTCATTACACAGACCTGCCCCTGCATTAGTGTACAGCATGTGTAACCTCATGCTGATGAGAACAGCATTTCTACGGTATATGGGATCTTGCAAGTCACCCTGCTGTACACTAATGCAGGGGCAGGTCTGTGTAATGAGCCCACTGAATGTAAATCATAGCTAAGACGTGCTGTAGGTGATACGCCGCTGAGGCATACAGCACACATTGCCGGTCTGCGGTCTCCAAGAACGATGTGATGTGCTGTGCTGCAGTAGGAGATGTGTGCAATGTAAACATTTTTTGTGCGCTCTTTTCCTGCTCTCAGTCCTCTTCTCACACTACCGCCGCACCACCGCTCGGCTCTACTGAAATAATTCAATTAATAATAAAACATTTTTAAAAAGCTTTTACTCCTGCTTGCCCGCAGCAGGGCTAAAGTAAAAAAAACAACACATGCCCTGTGCCCAGAACTGACTTACCTTGCAGTCGCAGAAGCCGTTCTGGCGGGTAAAAGTATCAATAATGATATTGCATAAAAAAGTATCAATTTCAGGAGCAGAGCAGCCATTAGCCAATAATTTCAAAGTAATGTCTGCACTAAAAATGTGCAGGTTGTCCATTTGAAAGCACTGCACTGGCCAGAAAAAAAAATCCTGTTGAAGAAAAAATTCTCTGTTTAACAGACCTGGCCGTTCTTTCTGCAGGCAGGCTCCACTTTCTGCGATAATATCGCAGATCGCACTATGTTCTGCCTTGGGGGTACCCTCTAACGCATCAGAGTCCTCCATAGCTTGCGCTTACAAAAAAGGACAATAGACAAGATAAATGGCACCTTTATACCCCCAATGGTTGGGGCACTCACCACCTACTATAAACCAGGCCCAAGAGAGAAACCGCACGGTCAGGAAGAAGAATCAGTGTGACCACACCCAGTCACGTGGTGCGCCATGCAGGACCGTCCCCGCTATAGCTAAAAGCGCGCCAAGCCTAAAAGGCTGTGCAGCTAATCAAAACGAAAATAAAACCTGTACGTTCCAACATCTGCTTGAGCCACATCTCGCACATGTCGCAGCATAAACACAATATGTACATTATGTGAAAAAACATCCCCCCTGTTGAATAATCCCCTTCCCGAGATATTAACCCTTGATTCCATACAGATAAAAGGAGTTACACTGTGACCCTGTCTTCTTGCGTTATCATATGTGTATAAAATGAAACCATCTTACTGGAATCTATCTTTTTTGCGTTATTTACACACCCGGTTTAGCGCACAACTTGCAATCTTGGTGTTTGTTATTTAGGTTGCAACTTTGTATATAGCAAGGTGTTTTTATGTTACCAAAGCTTCTGAAAAGTCACGTTTCTTTTTTTAAAGCCAATTTTCTTCTTTCATGATTCAGATAGAGCAGCAATTTTAAGCAACTTTCTAATTTACTCCCATTATCAATTTATCTTCGTTCTCTTGCTATCTTTATTTAAAAAGCAGGAATGTAAAGCTTAGGAGCCGGCTAATTTTTGGTTCAGAATGTAGAATTCTAAATGTAGCCACCAATAAGCAAGCGCTAGCCAGTGTGCTGAACTCTGAAGCTTTACATTCCTGCTTTTTAAATAAAGAAAGCAAGAGAACAAAGAAAAATTGATAATGGGAGTAAATTAGAAAGTTGCTTAAAATTGCTGCTCTATCTGAATCATGAAAGAAAAACATTGGGTTCAGTGTCCCGTTAATGATTTTATATAAATGTTTATTTTAGTATTGATATACATTTGTTACTTTTTGGTTTGACACATTTGTACCGTTTTAAGTCAAGAAGAGGGCTGGTGGTCCAGTCTCTGCTGTGGCGTTATGATCAGTCTGCTGGACGGCTGAGAAGTTCCAGCCTCCAACTTGAGCGATTATTGGTGCATTATGAATTGGGATTGCATTCTATATTTTCCAGTTTGTATCTAAACATTATATGGTGCACAGACTCATGGTCTGAACATACCTTGAGCACAGCATGGCTGCTGACTGGCTGGTCTTGAGCCCAGCACAGCTGCTGACTGGCTGGTCTTGAGCCCAGCATGGCTGTGACTGGCTGGTCTTGAGCCCAGCAAGGCTGTGACTAGTTGGTCTTGAGCCCAGCACGGCTGGTCATAAATCCTAGCAAGGCTGTAACTGGCTGGTCTTGAGCCCAGAACGGCTGTGACTGGTTGGTCTTGAGCCCAGCATGGCTGTTGACTGGCTGGTCTTCAGCCCAGCACGGCTGTTGACTAGCTGGTCTTCAGCCCAGCATGGCTGTTGACTGGTTTGTCTTGAGCCCAGCACGGCTGTTGACTGGTTTGTCTTCAGCCCAGCACGGCTGTTGACTGGCTGGTCTTCAGCCCAGCACGGCTGTTGACTGGCTGGTCTTGAGCCCAGCATGGCTGTTGACTGGCTGGTCTTGAGCCCAGCATGGCTGTTGACTGGCTGGTCTTGAGCCCAGTACGGCTGCTGACTGGCTGGTCTTGAGCCCAGCATGGCTGCTGACGGACTGGTCTTGCGCCCAGCACGATTGCTGACTGGCTGGTCTTGAGCCCAGCACGGCTGCTGACTGGCTGGTCTTGTGCCCAGCACGGCTGCTGAAAGGTTGGTCTTGAGCCCAGCATGGCTGCTGAAAGGCTGGTCTTTAGTTTAGCACAGCTGCTTACTGGTTGGTCTTAAGCCCAGTACGGCTGCTGACTGGCTGGTCTTCAGTTTAGCATGGCTGCTGACTGGCTGGTCTTCAGTTTAGCCCGGTTGCTTACTGGTTGGTCTCGAGCCCAGTACGGCTGCTGACTGGCTGGTCTTCAGTTTAGCACGGCTGCTGACTGGCAGGTATACACATGACAGCCTTGATTAAGTCAGCAGCCCTGTTCAGCTCTAGACCAGTAGTGCACTGCTGCCCCAGAGCTGACTTTAACCCCTTTGCAGCCATTAAACACAAAGGTAAAGGCAAGCAATATTGCAATAAGATCAAGCTTTATTGCTTAAGATAATTTTCTTAGAGTAGCTTTAAGTCCCTTAAAAGAGACAGTAAAGTCAATGACAGAGTGTGTAATTTTATACAGTTTTCTAGTTTACATATCTAATTAAGTATTTTTTTGGGGGAAAAGCATACCTAAGTATGCTAAGTAGATGCAATGCATTACTGGGAGCTAGTTCCCTGTGTGTGCATGTGTGTTAGTCTGTGTAGTTCCCTGTGTGTGCACGTGTCTTAGTCTGTGTAGTTTTATGTGAGTGCATGTGTGTAAGTCTGTGTAGTTCCCTGTATGTGCATGCGTGTTAGTTTGTTTAGTTACCTGTGTGTGCAATTGTGCATGTGTGTTAGTCTGTGTAGTTCCCTGTGTGTGCATGTGTATTAGTCTGTGTAGTTCCTTGTGTGTGCATGTGTATTAGTCTGTGTAGTTCCCTGTGTGTGCATGTGTGTTAGTCTGTGTAGTTCCTTGTGTGTGCATGTGTATTAGTCTGTGTAGTTCCCTGTGTGTGCATGTGTGTTAGTCTGTGTAGTTCCCTGTGTGTGCACGTGTCTTAGTCTGTGTAGTTTTATGTGAGTGCATGTGTGTAAGTCTGTGTAGTTCCCTGTGTGTGCATGTGTATTAGTCTGTGTAGTTCCTTGTGTGTGCATGTGTATTAGTCTGTGTAGTTCCTTGTGTGTGCACGTGTATGAGTCTGTGTAGTTCCCTGTGTGTGCATGTGTATTAGTCTGTGTAGTTCCCTGTGTGTGCACGTGTGTTAGTCTGTGTAGTTCCTTGTGTGTGCACGTGTGTAAATCTGTGTAGTTCCTTGTGTGTGCATGTATTAGTCTGTGTAGTTCCCTGCGTGTGTATGTGTGTTAGTCTGTGTAGTTCCCTGCGTGTACATGCGTTAGTCTGTGTAGTTCCCTGTGTGTGCATGTGTGTTAGTCTGGTAGCTCCCTGTGTGTGCATGTGTATTAGTCTGTGTAGTTCCTTGTGTGTGCATGTGTTAGTCTGTGTAGTTCCCTGCGTGTGTATGTGTGTTAGTCAGTGTAGTTCCCTGTGTGTACATGCGTGTTAGTATGTGTAGTTCCTTGTGTGTGCATGTGTTAGTCTGTGTAGTTCCCTGTGTGTGTATGTGTGTTAGTCTGTGTAGTTCCCTGTGTGTGCATGTGTATTAGTCTGTGTAGTTCCCTGTGTGTGCATGTGTATTAGTCTGTGTAGTTCCCTGTGTGTGCACGTGTGCCAGTCTGTGTAGTTTTCTGTGTGTGCATGTATATTAGTTTGTGTAGTTCCCTGTGTGTGTGCATGTATGTTAGTCTGTGTAGTCATATTTTTATATATATAAAAAAAACTGAGGGACAGACTCAAAGGTTATAATTAAAAACAAACAATTACCTAATATAAATTTGAAGACCTGGAAGGATAAATATAAAGACAAATTCCAGGAATGATTAACATTTAAAAGTAAATACTGAACAATTAATACCCCCATGGGCGATTCACTCATTTATTTAACATACTTTTTTCTTTGAGACTTTTTTCAATACAGATAGGCTCATTTAGGCCCACACATCTAGATATGGATTATCTTGAAAGACGTGTGATGCGGCAGTCAGGAGTGTATAGATCAACAACGCTAAATGCGCTCTTTATTTGGTTATGTTTGGTTATTATCTACCAAATAAAATCCTGAGGGATGTATTCATTTATGACGAACTAATAATGCTGTTCAATTATCAGATATTTTCGGTTCGGTTATCTGTATTGCTTATTTGCATTTTTAATTTTGCTGTTTTCAATGAATACAACTTACACTGGATAATACAGACTACTTATATCTGACAGATACTATTGGAGAGTACGTATTATCATTTGTAACTCTGATTGCACCCCTTGCACCTGTGTCCTAATGGATTTCTCTTGCTCAGACACAAACATTTATGTTACCTTTGTTATTATTGGTTTTCCCTAGGTTTGTCAACTTCCGTTTTTTAATGTCACAAGTGTATATAATGTTACTGATTAAGATCTTTTGTATCCGCTTTTATCTGTCTGAAGAAACGACCAGTTGCGGTCGAGAAACGTGTTGCTTTAAAATAAAGCGTTCTTTTTATCTTTTAATTATTTGGAAGTTGTCCGTTTGCTTTCATTATTCCTTTGACCCTAGTGGGATATTGAGAGAGTGCCCATAGCTCTCCTGGGATTGGATCGTGGCTGACATCCATTTGCCGAACGTCTCGGGGAGCAATGTACTAGCCACTGTTTGAGTGCTAGCATAATATGGTGCATTGGAATCTGGTAAGCCTTTTTTTTACCATATATGTACACAGATCCATTAAGGATACATTACACTATGAGGCGCCCTCTTTTTGCTTTATCCTCTATATAGATTTTCCCCAACCCCGGGATCAAGGGGAGCAGCCTTCTGTCTAACTCACAACACTGAACATTTTTAAAAATTCACACAGCTGGATTTCCATTTGCTTCTTGTGGAAAAGGAATTTTGTTAACAATAACATTTCATTCAAACAATATACGGAGCGCACCTCCTAAAGATCCCCATATGGGTTCTTTTTTTATTAATCCTCTGTTTCAGGTGTAATCAGAGAGGTAGCGGCTCAATATACGGATTATTGTTGTGAACTTTTGTTTTCATTTTATCTTGTATAGTGATATATATGAGAGGCACGATCTGTTGATATATTTTTATTATTATATTACTTGATTCTCTTTTTTGCAATTGCCACATGCATGCAACGTTCATTTAAAAGTTTTTACTTTGTTTGGGACACATATGAGAGACATAATCTGTTGACTCATTCACTTTGATATATTATTGAATTTTAACAATCTTCATTGCCATAGGTATTTTATATTTGATTAGAAAATTTTACTTTTGTAAAGTGATATATACAAGAGCCATAATCCATTGATATATTTATCTATAAAAACCTTTGGAGTGGTTGCTATTATCATACAGTTACACTTGACATTTTAGTTGATCACAGACATTTTGATCACAGACATTTTTCACGATTTCACATTCACCTCAGCAGTGATTACATTTGTCACTTTACACTCAATAGTTCATCCAGTGAGAGCACTTCCGTTTTGACACACAGTACTAGTATTCACAAGTTCATATTATTGTTTTCATTTCTTTTTTGTTAACACACTTTTTTATTTTATCACTTATACACCACCATCAAATTCACTATATACACACAAATATTGATGGTGGTTTGTCTCAATCACTATAGAATTTTACTGACAATTGTTGTTCATTGTACAAATTTGATCACAGTAATAAGAAATGCAATCTATGGAGTCGAGGAACTCCAAAAGATTGGGTTTCAACCTTTCTAAAGACACATCTATAACTGAAGCATTATCAGACACCCATGACATAAAACCAATAAGAGATCTCTTCTATCTTTTGGAAGAGAAAATAAACAAAAAGCATAGACACTGGTGGGATCTAACTGCTCTAGACAAATATCTAGAGATGCAATACGTTCCTAGGGGTTTGGGATTTCTAAAACACTGCTCTTTCAAAGATGATCCAGATCTATTGAAAAAATGGTATGATGCCCTAAATGAATGCTCATTCAATCTAATAAAGATTCTGATTGATCATAGGCGCAAATTATATAGCAAGAGCAGTACCAACCTAGAGAAAATCCAATCAGATTTTAAGGTATATCAACAAAATTCAGATTACATTAAAATTACTAAGGGTATTAATGAACGAACAGACAGATATCAGGAAAATATTGTAAACACCAAAAATAAGAAATTACAAAGAGATCATGAAGATTACACAACTAATAACGTTTACACTTTCAATCGTAGTGATAACCCTACCCATAGGGATACCACTATCCAACAGGAATCCTATAATGGATGGAAAACAGTACAATACGGTAGAAACAATAGATTTAGAGGCTCTAACCTGAAGTCTAACACCACATACCAACAACCAAATAGAAATCAAATACGAGGCCAAAATCAGGAAACTTTTTGGTCAAATAACAATAGAGACATGGTACGAATTTTCAGAAATCATATACACACAGGAACAATACTACAAATATATGGCCACAAGAAAGACATCATTATGATCAAAATGGTCCAAATAGAGACCGTGCACCCTATAAATCATCTATGAATCCATTTCACTCATCTGATTCATATCAATCCATTCAAACACAACACAACAAAAAAATCACATAAACCAGTTCACAACGAACACACATGGAGATCCCATAATAATATGAGGTCATGAGCATATGATAATAGTCCGAGGTTTTACAACCAGGATCACCATGATGTTCAAACA
The DNA here is from genome assembly GCF_027579735.1 of Bombina bombina. NCBI lineage: Eukaryota > Metazoa > Chordata > Amphibia > Anura > Bombinatoridae > Bombina > Bombina bombina. Next base: position 1,221,533,624 of record NC_069502.1, read on the forward strand.
CACAGTACCAATTTCGCAAACACCAATCACCAAATGTATAGTCCAAATTTCTCCTATTCCAGCCATCAGAATACTGATTTTTATAGTCATCAGGGATCTTCTTTTTTTAATAAGGATAATATACATCCACATAAACCTAATCATGAACGTTTTGAACATTACAATAGATTTAGCCCTCTCACATCCAATTCCAAAATCCTGACCAGAGATCAGGAAGCATACAAAACACAGTAGTATCCAGCACAGGAACCCAGGAAGCAGGAGACCAGTGCAAGTAACTGCCAACTTCAGAGAGATCACAGAGATCAGGAAGCCCCTAGCACGAGTAATACATCCCCTTTTTTAGGGATAGGCCAAACATCAAGAGTAGAGGAGCCCCAATTGAGATCAGGAAAAAGACCTCATCTTTTAGAAAATGAGGGTCCAGAGGCAGATCCCTTGCCACCAAGAAAGAGAAATTATCCAGACTATACCAGGGCATTTTCAATTTATCTTTCTATCCATTATCTATTGAAGAGAAGAGGGTTCTTAAACAGGGCTTATCGTTCTGTCCCACAATCCTCCTAAGATGTTTGACATATTTGTAGATTTGAACAACTTTACATGGAAATTGTCATTACAGAAGTATTTTGCAAATAAAAAATTGAAAACTAGTGGAACTGAAACCATGGAATCACAGCTGATATTAACCAATTCTATGCCATCTGACAGATGCACCCCCCCTGTGTAGTATCTAATGTTGAAAATCTCACCACCCATCTTTTTGAGGGATTTATACACACATCAGTTAAGGAAAAATCCAACTTTAATTCCACAAATATAGCAACAGAATATATAGAATTATATCAAAATTTGGTATTAGAAGACCTAGACAAAATGTTTAAATGCCATACCGGCAAAATTTTTTATTCATATTATAACAAACGTAAAGCTTTACTAAGTTTACAAAAGAAACCAAACATTATCATTCGGGATGCTGATAAAAGTGGAGGCATCATAATACAAAACATTGAAGATTACATTAGGGAAGCAGACAGAATTTTGGGAGATGAAAATGATTACATGACCTTATCTAAAGACCCCATGACACTATATGTTCAAACATACTCCACACTCATTGACAAAGGGGTTTCTTTGGACAGTTTAAAAAAAATGAGATTATTCAAAAGTAACTAACCCCACAGTAGCACACTACTACCATTTACCAAAAGTGCACAAAGACAAACAGAACCCACCGGGACGGCCCATTGCTGCGGGTATTTAACATACAATTTGTCATGTTATGTTGATCAATTTCTGCAAAAATTTGTTGTTACACTGCCCTCATACATCAGGGACAGTTCCCATCTATTACAACACATTGAAAATTTGTCTATTGTAGATTATAATGTAATATGGATCACATGTGACGCCAGTTCACTATATTCCAATATTGCCCATGAATTGGGCGTCTCAGCGGTTTCACATTTTTTAGAACAGGACCCCTATTTAACCTAACATTCAACGAGCATTCATTTTGGAAAGTATACATTACATACTCCAACATAATTATTTTGTCTATCAAGACCGGTACTATCTACAAGTTAATGGTACGGCCATGGGAACCAGGTTTGCCCTTAGTTTTGCAAATCTTTTCACGGGACTTTTTTGTGAAAGATATATTCTCAATGCTGGTTTTGGGGCGAACCTGGTTCTCTATGGCCGATACATTGACGATTTGATCTTTATTTGAGAGGGAGACAAACTGTAAGCAGACCTATTCGTTGCTCATCTTAATTGCAACGATATGGGTATAAATTTTACGGCTAATATACAATTTATACAAGTATAGAATATCTAGATTTAGTACTCAGTTTTGGAACAAATAAAACCATAATTTCTAAAAAATGCTTTAAAGAAGTTGATAGCAATAGTTTCCTAGAATATAGTAGTAACCACCACAAAAGTTGGATTCATAATATTCCTTACAGTCAGTTTAGAAGGATTAGGAGAAACTGTACAGATTTAGACACCTTTGTGGAACAAAGTGAAATACTTTATGGTAGATTTATAGAAAAAGGATATCTTCCACCTTACTAGATCAAGCCTTAACCAGAACTAAAAATCTTGACAGGGCCAGGATTTTACAAACTAACAAAAAACCAATTACCTATTCTGAATTGGAAACAGATGGTAGGGAGATTTTATTTGTAACACAGATTTCAATAAAATTCAGCAAATATTAAATAAACACTGGCATGTTATTCTGAGGGATCCCATCCTCAAAAATATAGTTCAAAGTAAACCTAAAATTATATACAGAAGAGCACCCACTTTGAGAAATAAATTGGCTCCAAGCAAAAGGGTAAAGCATGTTAATCAGATTACGATAAAACAGGGATCAAATAGAAAGGGCATTTTTGGGGTATACAAATGTGGTAAAACTGGCTGTAATTCATGTAAATTCATCTGATCGGGTTTAAAAACTTTTAAATCAACAGTAACAGGAGAATCTTTTACCATCTCAGGTTTTTTCAATTGCAAATCCAATTTTGTGATCTATCTAATAGAATGTATATGTGGCCTACAATACGTAGGCCGCACCACTAGAAGAATTAGAACTAGATGGTGTGAACATCATCGCAACTGTAAAAATTGTAGAAAAACAAAGATCAAACACAGTATTCCCAATCACTGTTTATATAAACATAATGGAAATCCATACATATTTAGATACCATCCGATTGATTATATTCCCAAATCTTCTGATTACAATAGGCTAATAAAACTCAGACGTGAAACATACTGGATATACAAACTGAAGACTCTTTATCCATCAGGTCTAAATGCTAATTTAGACCTGGCAGCTTTTAACTGAAATAATACTTTTGAGAAAATACGAATTACATTTATTTATTCTGTGATTATATGATCATTATCTCATCCCATTTTTTATGATTTATTATAAAAATTATAGACTTACTATTCTATACATTTATTAACTTTGTTGAATATAGACCAATTCCTGGGTCTACTGAATATGGTATAGGACACTAATATATATATATATATATATATATATATATATATATATATATATATTTCATTTTTTTTATATATACTATTGGACCAATATACATTTAGAGACATTTTGATCACAACTTTTTTGGTGACACCACACAATTACATTATATATACATGCACACTGTTTAATACTAATTCTGTTCATCGCTATACATTTTTTTTTTAAACTAGTATGCTTATGTCACCTATGGTTAAACAAATTTAGCCCATATATATATATATATATATATATATATATATATATATATATACATATATATGTGTATATACATTATTATATGGGTTCACAAGACCTATTACTAATTTGTTTATCGCTATATGGTTTGTCATATTTTTATATATTTAAAAAAACTGAGGGACAGACTCAAAGGTTATAATTAAAAACATACAATTATCTAACATAAATATGAAGATCTGGAAGGATAAATAAAAAGACAAAATCCAGGAATGATTAACATATAAAAGTAAATGTGTGCATGTATATTAGTCTGTGTAGTTCCCTGTGTGTGCATGTGTGTTAGTCTGTGTAGTTCCCTGTGTGTGCATGTGTGTTAGTCTGTGTAGTTCCCTGTGTGTGCATGTGTGTTAGTCTGTGTAGTTCCCTGTGTGTGTATGAGTGTTAGTCTGTGTAGTTCCCTGTGTGTGCATGTGTATTAGTCTGTGTAGTTCCCTGTGTGTGCATGCGTGTTAGTGTGCTTTGCTCCCTGTGTGTGCATGTGTATTAGTCTGTGTAGTTCCCTGTGTGTGCATGTGTGTTAGCCTGTGTAGTTCCCTGTGTGTGCATGTGTTAGCCTGTGTAGCTCCGTGTATGTATGTGTATTAGTCTGTGTAGTTCCCTGTGTGTGCATGTGTATGAGTCTGTGTAGTTCCCTGTGTGTGCATGTGTGTTAGTCTGTGTAGTTCCCTGTGTGTGCATGTGTATTAGTTTGTGTAGTTTCCTGTGTGTGCATGTGTATGAGTCTGTGTAGTTCCCTGTGTGTGCATGTGTGTTAGTCTGTGTAGTTCCCTGTGTGTACATGTGTTAGCCTGTGTAGTTCCCTGTGTGTGCATGTGTTAGTCTGTGTAGTTCCCTGTGTGTGCATGTGTTAGTCTGTGTAGTTCCCTGTGTGTGCATGTGTTAGTCTGTGTAGTTCCCTGTGTGTGCATGTGTTAGTGTGCGTTGCTCCCTGTGTGTGCATGTGTTAGTCTGTGTAGTTCCCTGTGTGTGCATGTGTGTTTGTGTGGTTTGCTCCCTGTGTGTGCATGTTAGTCTGTGTAGTTCCCTGTGTGTGCATGTGTGTTAGTGTGCTTTGCTCCCTGTGTGTGCATGTGTTAGTCTGTGTAGTTCCCTGTGTGTGCATGTGTGTTAGTGTGCTTTGCTCCCTGTGTGTGCATGTGTTAGTCTGTGTAGTTCCCTGTGTGTGCATGTGTGTTAGTGTGCTTTGCTCCCTGTGTGTGCATGTGTTAGTCTGTGTAGTTCCCTGTGTGTGCATGTGTGTTAGTGTGCTTTGCTCCCTGTGTGTGCGCATGTTAGTCTGTGTAGTTCCCTGTGTGTGCATGTGTGTTAGTGTGCTTTGCTCCCTGTGTGTGCATGTGTTAGTCTGTGTAGTTCCCTGTGTGTGCATGTGTATTAGTCTGTGTAGTTCCCTGTGTGAATGAAATAGTATATAGGAATATAGGAGCGCCAATGGCTGAGGTATACACCAGGTCACTCTATAAGGTTATACACCACTTGGTATGATGAAACAGGGTATGACACAGAACCGCAAATTCAACTAGTAATATAAAACCTCAGTCTCTAAATAAATTGGATTAATCAGTATTTAATCAACACATATAAATATATTAAAATCATGAACAGGAGGAACATACCAAATATAATATAAATACTGGATAAGATAAAATGAATAATGATGGATAAAAATGAATACTAAATAAAACGTAAATCGAAAAAAAACAATAGATATAGATGATATTATATCCATGGACCCCCAACTATGGGTTGATAGCTGGTGATTTCAGATTATTGGTATAGACCAAACAATGAGGGCTATGCAATGATAACCCAAAAAACAAAAATGTAAAAAATGATGAAAAAGTAATAAAAAATAAAAATGGAGATAAAAATCAAAGTTATAACCTGATCAATACCGGTTTGATAAAAAAAAAAAAGTGTAAAAATAGTGTCATTGGTTCAAACGAAACAGAAAATGCAAAGAGTTTCCACAATGTGTCTAAAGTGTAATACAAATCAAAAAACAAAGAAAGATATGAGATAAACCCACAGATGAGTGATATAAACAATCTTAGAAGGAGAGCGCTAACTCAGCCAGGGGTAATGTGTGCGACCCTCCGGATCAAACGTTAATCAAAGTTTAACAATAAATCAATATAACAATTTAGCAATATGTCATGAAACTTAAAAAGATGGGTCCAGAGGGATCCCAGTGAAACTTATCCAAAGTTGTGACAACAAAAAAATCCAAATGATTCCAGTTAGTGTATATTCAAAGTGTCCAATTAGAATAGGAATAAGAATAAAGCAATAACAAAGTCAATTAATGTGCAAATCCGGTGCCCAGAAGTTAAGACAATTACCGAAAAGGAAAAAAAGAAACAAACGGTGTACAAAATGTATTTGAGGTAGAGTCTATTGGTAAATAACTCACCCAAATATAATTGTCCTGAGAGTATATTGAGCCTCACAAATCCTGCTTAGGTCCAGCTACGCGTTTCAGCCCTTAGATAGGGCCTTTTTCAAGACATTTTGTACACCGTTTGTTTCTTTTTTTCCTTTTAGGTAATTGTCTTAAAGGGACACTAAACCCAAACATTTTCTTTCATGATTCAGGAAGAGAATACAATGTTAAATAACATTCCAATTTACTTCTATTATCTAAGTTGCTTCATTCTTTAGATATTCTTTTTTAAAAAAATTGCAATGCACATGGGTGAGCCAATCACACAAGACATCTATGTGCATCTACCAATCAGCAGCTACTGAGCATATCTAGATATGCTTTTCAGCCAAAGATATATATATCAAGAAAATCAAGCAAATTAGATAATAGAAGTAAATTAGAAAGTTGTTTACAATTGCATGCTCTTTCTAAATCATGAAAGAAAAAAATGTGGGTTTCATGTCCCTTTAACTTCTGGGCACCGGATTTGCACATTAATTGACTTTGTTATTGCTTTATTCTTATCCCTATTCTAATTGGACACTTTGAATATACACTAACTGGAATCATTTGGATTTTATTGTTGTCACAACTTTGGATAAGTTTCACTGGGATCCCTCTGGACCCATCTTTTTCAGTTTCATGATATATTGCTAAATTGTTATATTGATTTATTGTTAAACGTTGATTAACGTTTGATCCGGAGGGTCGCACACATTACCCCTGGCTGAGTTAGCGCTCTCCTTCTCCTAAGATTGTTTATATCACTCACATGTAGGTTTATCTCATATCTTTCTTTGTCTTTTGATTTGTATTACACTTTAGACACATTGTGGAAACTCTTTGCATTTTCTGTTTCGTTTGAACCAATGACACTATTTTTACACTTTTTTTTATCAAACCGGTATTGATCAAGTTATAACTGTTTAATTTTTATCTCCATTTTTATTTTTTATTACTTTTTCATCATTTTTTACATTTTTGTTTTTTGGGTTATCATTGCATATCCCTCATTGTTTGGTCTGTACCAATAATCTGAAATCACCAGATATCAACCCATAGTTGGGGGTATGTGTTGATTAAATACTGATTAATCCAATTTATTCAGAGACTGAGGTTTTATATTACTAGTTGAATTTGCGGTTCTGTGTCATACCCTGTTTCATCATACCAAGTGGTGTATAACCTTAGAGTGACCTGGTGTATACCTTAGCCATTGGCGCTCCTATATACAATTTAATTTAATCTTTATGTAGGACCCAGTTAGGGGGTCTATTTATAGTGTAGCTGGTATACTAATCTAGGCACTAGTCACTTACTACAGCTTCTATACTAGTTCCCTGTGTGTGTATGTGTATGAGTCTGTGTAGTTCCCTGTGTGCATGTGTATGAGTCTGTGTAGTTCCCTGTGTGTGCATGTGTATGAGTCTGTGTAGTTCCCTGTGTGTGCATGTGTATGAGTCTGTGTAGTTCCCTGTGTGTGCATGTGTGTTAGTCTGTGTAGTTCCCTGTATGTGCATGTGTACGAGTCTGTGTAGTTCCCTGTGTGTGCATGTGTTAGTCTGTGTAGTTCCCTGTGTGTGCATGTGTTAGTCTGTGTAGTTCCCTGTGTGTGCATGTGTATGATGTCTGTGTAGTACCGTGTGTGTGCATGTGTATGAGTCTGTGTAGTTCCCTGTGTGTGCATGTGTTAGTCTGTGTAGTTCCCTGTGTGTACATGTGTATGAGTCTGTGTAGTTCCCTGTGTGTGCATGTGTATGAGTCTGTGCAGTTCCCTGTTTGTGCATGTGTATTAGTCTGTGAAGTTCCCTGTGTGTGCATGTGTACAAGTCTGTGTAGTTCCCTGTGTGTGCATGTGTATGAGTCTGTGTAGTTCCCTGTGTGTGCGCATGTGTATGAGTCTGTGTAGTTCCCTGTGTGTGCATGTGTATGAGTCTGTGTAGTTCCCTGTGTGTGCATGTGTATGAGTCTGTGTAGTTCCCTGTGTGTGCATGTGTACGAGTCTGTGTAGTTCCCTGTGTGTGCATGTGTATGAGTCTGTGTAGTTCCCTGTGTGTGCATGTGTATTAGTCTGTGTAGTTCCCTGTGTGTGCATGTGTGTTAGTATGTGTAGTTCACTGTGTGTGCACGTGTATGAGTCTGTGTAGTTCCCTGTGTGTGCATGTGTATGAGTCTGTGTAGTTCCCTGTGTGTGCATGTGTATGAGTCTGTGTAGTTCCCTGTGTGTGCATGTGTATTAGTCTGTGTAGTTCCCTGTCTGTGCATGTGTATTAGTCTGTGTAGTTTCCTGTGTGTGCAGTTGTATGAGTCTGTGTAGTTCCCTGTGTGTGCATGTGTTAGTCTGTGTAGTTCCCTGTGTGTGCATGTGTATGAGTCTGTGTAGTTCCCTGTGTGTGCATGTGTATGAGTCTGTGTAGTTCCCTGTGTGTGCATGTGTATGAGTGTGTGTAGTTCCCTGTGTGTGCATGTGTATGAGTCTGTGTAGTTCCCTGTGTGTGCATGTGTATGAGTGTGTGTAGTTCCCTGTGTGTGCATGTGTATGAGTCTGTGTAGTTCCCTGTGTGTGCATGTGTATGAGTATGTGTAGTTCCCTGTGTGTGCATGTGCACGGGTCTGTGTAGTTCCCTGTGTGTGCATGTGTATGAGTCTGTGTAGTTCCCTGTGTGTGCATGTGTGTTAGTCTGTATAGTTCCCTGTGTGTGCACGTGTGTTAGTCTGTGTAGTTCCCTGTGTGTGCACGTGTATTAGTCTGTGTAGTTCCCTGTGTGTGCATGTGTATTAGTCTCTGTAGTTTCCTGTCTATGCATGTGTATTAGTCTGTGTAGTTCCCTGTGTGTGCATGTGTGTTAGTCTGTGTAGTTCCCTGTGTGTGCATTTGTATTAGTCTGTGTAGTTCCCTGTGTGTGCATGTGTGTTAGTCTGTGTAGTTCCCTGTGTGTGCACGTGTATTAGTCTGTGTTAGTCTGTGTAGTTCCCTGTGTGCGCAACTGTATGAGTCTGTGTAGTTCCCTGTGTGTGCACGTGTGTTAGTCTGTGCAGTTCCCTGTGTGTGCACGTGTATTAGTCTGTGTAGTTCCCTGTGTGTGCATGTGTGTTAGTCTGTGTAGTTCCCTGTGTGTGCATGTGTGTTAGTCTGTGTAGTTCCCTGTGTGTGCATGTGTGTTAGTCTGTGTAGTTCCCTGTGTGTGCATGTGTATGAGTCTGTGTAGTTCCCTGTGTGTGCATGTGTATGAGTCTGTGTAGTTCACTGTGTGTGCATGTGTGTTAGTCTCTGTAGTTCCCTGTGTGTGCACGTGTATTAGTCTGTGTAGTTCCCTGTATGCGCAAGTGCAAGAGTCTGTGCAGTTCCCTGTGTGTGCATGTGTATTAGTCTGTGTTAGTCTGTGTAGTTCCCTGTGTGTGCACGTGTATTAGTCTGTGTAGTTCCCTGTGTGTGCATGTGTATTAGTCTGTGTAGTTCCCTGTGTGTGCATGTGTATTAGTCTGTGTAGTTCCCTGTGTGTGCATGTGTATGAGTCTGTGTAGTTCCCTGTGTGTGCATGTGTATGAGTCTGTGTAGTTCCCTGTGTGTGCATGTGTATTAGTCTGTGTAGTTCCCTGTGTGTGCATGTGTATTAGTCTGTGTAGTTCCCTGTGTGTGCATGTGTATTAGTCTGTGTAGTTCCCTGTGTGTGCATGTGTGTTAGTCTGTGTAGTTTCCTGTGTGTGCAGTTCCCTGTGTGTGCATATGTATTAGTCTGTGTAGTTCCCTGTGTGTGTATGTGTATGAGTCTGTGTAGTTCCCTGTGTGTGCACGTGTATTAGTCTGTGTAGTTTCCTGTGTGTGCACGTGTATTAGTCTGTGTAGTTTCCTGTGTGTGCACGTGTATTAGTCTGTGTAGTTTCCTGTGTGTGCACGTGTATTAGTCTGTGTTAGTCTGTGTAGTTCACTGTGTGTGCATGTGTGTTAGTCTCTGTAGTTCCCTGTGTGTGCATGTGTATGAGTCTGTGTAGTTCACTGTGTGTGCATGTGTGTTAGTCTCTGTAGTTCCCTGTGTGTGCATGTGTATTAGTCTGTGTTAGTCTGTGTAGTTCCCTGTATGCGCAAGTGCATGAGTCTGTGTAGTTCCCTGTGTGTGCATGTGTGTTAGTCTGTGCAGTTCCCTGTGTGTGCACGTGTATTAGTCTGTGTTAGTCTGTGTAGTTCCCTGTGTGTGCACGTGTATTAGTCTGTGTAGTTCCCTGTGTGTGCATGTGTATTAGTCTGTGTAGTTCCCTGTGTGTGCATGTGTATTAGTCTGTGTAGTTCCCTGTGTGTGCATGTGTATGAGTCTGTGTAGTTCCCTGTGTGTGCATGTGTATTAGTCTGTGTAGTTCCCTGTGTGTGCATGTGTATTAGTCTGTGTAGTTCCCTGTGTGTGCATGTGTATTAGTCTGTGTAGTTCCCTGTGTGTGCATGTGTATTAGTCTGTGTAGTTCACTGTGTGTGCATGTGTATGAGTCTGTGTAGTTCACTGTGTGTGCATGTGTATGAGTCTGTGTAGTCCCCTGTGTGTGCATGTGTATGAGTCTGTGTAGTTCCCTGTCTGTGCATGTGTATTAGTCTATGTAGTTTCCTGTGTGTGCAGTTCCCTGTGTGTGCATATGTATTAGTCTGTGTAGTTCCCTGTGTGTGTATGTGTATGAGTCTGTGTAGTTCCCTGTGTGTGCACGTGTATTAGTCTGTGTAGTTTCCTGTGTGTGCACGTGTATTAGTCTGTGTAGTTTCCTGTGTGTGCACGTGTATTAGTCTGTGTAGTTTCCTGTGTGTGCACGTGTATTAGTCTGTGTTAGTCTGCGTAGTTCCCTGTGTGTGCACGTGTATTAGTCTGTATAGTTTCCTGTGTGTGCATGTGTGTTAGTCTGTGTAGTTCCCTGTGTGCATGTGTATGAGTCTGTGTAGTTCCCTGTGTGTGCATGTGTTAGTCTGTGTAGTTCCCTATGTGTGCATGTGTATGAGTCTGTGTAGTTCCCTATGTGTGCATGTGTTAGTCTGTGTAGTTCCCTGTGTGTGCATGTGTACGAGTCTGTGTAGTTCCCTGTGTGTGCACGTGCGTTAGTCTGTGTAGTTCCCTGTGTGTGCATGTGTATGAGTCTGTGTAGTTCCCTGTGTGTGCATGTGTATGAGTCTGTGTAGTTCCCTGTGTGTGCATGTGTTAGTCTGTGTAGTTCCCTGTGTGTGCATGTGTTAGTCTGTGTAGTTCCCTGTGTGTGCATGTGTATGAGTCTGTGTAGTTCCCTGTGTGTGCATGTGTATGAGTCTGTGTAGTTCCCTGTGTGTGCATGTGTATGAGTCTGTGTAGTTCCCTGTGTGTGCATGTGTATGAGTCTGTGTAGTTCCCTGTGTGTGCATGTGTATTAGTCTGTGTTAGTATGTGTAGTTCCCTGTGTGTGCACGTGTATTAGTCTGTGTAGTTCCCTGTGTGTGCATGTGTATGAGTCTGTGTAGTTCCCTGTGTGTGCATGTGTATGAGTCTGTGTAGTTCCCTGTGTGTGCATGTGTATGAGTCTGTGTAGTTCCCTGTGTGTGCATGTGTATGAGTCTGTGTAGTTCCCTGTGTGTGCATGTGTGTTAGTCTGTGTAGTTCCCTGTGTGTGCATGTGTATTAGTCTGTGTAGTTCCCTGTGTGTGCAAGTGTATTAGTCTGTGTAGTTCCCTGTGTGTGCACGTGTACTAGTCTGTGTAATTCCCTGTGTGTGCACGTGTATTAGTCTGTGTAGTTCCCTGTGTGTGCACGTGTATTAGTCTGTGTAGTTCCCTGTGTGTGCACGTGTATTAGTCTGTGTAGTTCCCTGTGTGTGCATGTGTGTTAGTCTGTGTAGTTCCCTGTGTGTGCGTCTGTGTAGTTCCCTGTGTGTGCATGTGTATGAGTCTGTGTAGTTCCCTGTGTGTGCACGTGTATTAGTCTGTGTTAGTCTGTGTAGTTCCCTGTGTGTGCATGTGTATTAGTCTGTGTAGTTCCCTGTGTGTGCATGTGTATTAGTCTGTGTAGTTCCCTGTGTGTGCATGTGTATTAGTCTGTGTAGTTTCCTGTGTGTGCATGTGTATTAGTCTGTGTAGTTCCCTGTGTGTGCATGTGTATGAGTCTGTGTAGTTCCCTGTGTGTGCATGTGTGTTAGTCTGTATAGTTTCCTGTGTGTGCACGTGTGTTAGTCTGTGTAGTTCCCTGTGTGTGCACGTGTGTTAGTCTGTGTAGTTCCCTGTGTGTGCACGTGTATGAGTCTGTGTAGTTTCCTGTGTGTGCATGTGTATGAGTCTGTGTAGTTCCCTGTGTGTGCACGTGCGTTAGGCTGTGTAGTTCCCTGTGTGTGCATGTGTATGAGTCTGTGTAGTTCCCTGTGTGTGCATGTGTTAGTCTGTGTAGTTCCCTGTGTGTGCATGTGTTAGTCTGTGTAGTTCCCTGTGTGTGCATGTGTATGAGTCTGTGTAGTTCCCTGTGTGTGCATGTGTATGAGTCTGTGTAGTTCCCTGTGTGTGCATGTGTGTTAGTCTGTATAGTTCCCTGTGTGTGCATGTGTGTTAGTCTGTATAGTTCCCTGTGTGTGCATGTGTGTTAGTCTGTGTAGTTCCCTGTGTGTGCATGTGTATGAGTCTGTGTAGTTCCCTGTGTGTGCATGTGTGTTAGTCTGTATAGTTTCCTGTGTGTGCATGTGTGTTAGTCTGTGTAGTTCCCTGTGTGTGCATGTGTGTTAGTCTGTATAGTTTCCTGTGTGTGCATGTGTATGAGTCTGTGTAGTTCCCTGTGTGTGCATGTGTGTTAGTCTGTATAGTTTCCTGTGTGTGCACGTGTATGAGTCTGTGTAGTTCCCTGTGTGTGCATGTGTGTTAGTCTGTGTAGTTTCCTGTGTGTGCATGAGTATTAGTCTGTGTAGTCCCCTGTGTGTGCATGAGTACGAGTCTGTGTAGTTCTGTGTGTGCATGTGTGTTAGTCTGTGTAGTTTCCTGTGTGTGCATGTGTTAGTCTGTGTAGTTTCCTGTGTGTGCATGTGTTAGTCTGTGTAGTTTCCTGTGTGTGCATGTGTGTTAGTCTGTGTAGTTCCGTGTGTGCATGTGTTAGTCTGTGTAGTTTCCTGTGAGTGCATGTGTGTTAGTCTGTGTATTTTCCTGTGTGTGCGTCTGTGTAGTTCCCTGTGTGTGCATGTGTATGAGTCTGTGTAGTTCCCTCTGTGTGCATGTGTATTAGTCTGTGTAGTTCCCTGTGTGTGCATGAGTATTAGTCTGTGTAGTCCCCTGTGTGTACATGTGTGTTAGTCTGTGTAGTTCCCTGTGTGTGCATGTGTGTTAGTCTGTGTAGTTCCCAGTGTGTGCATGTGTGTTAGCCTGTGTAGCTCCGTGTATGCATGTGTATGAGTCTGTGTAGTTCCCTGTGTGTGCATGTGTATTAGTCTGGGTAGTTCCCTGTGTGTGCATGTGTATGAGTCTGTGTAGTTCCCTGTGTGTGCATGTGTATTAGTCTGTGTAGTTCCCTGTGTGTGCATGTGTGTTAGTCTGTGTAGTTCCCTGTGTGTGCATGTGTGTTAGTCTGTGTAGTTCCCTGTGTGTGTATGTGTATGAGTCTGTGTAGTTCCCTGTGTGTGCGCATGTGTTAGTCTGTGTAGTTCCCAGTGTGTGCATGTGTGTTAGCCCGTGTAGCTCCGTGTATGCATGTGTATGAGTCTGTGTAGTTCCCTGTGTGTGCATGTGTATTAGTCTGGGTAGTTCCCTGTGTGTGCATGTGTATGAGTCTGTGTAGTTCCCTGTGTGTGCATGTGTATGAGTCTGTGTAGTTCCCTGTGTGTGCATGTGTGTTAGTCTGTGTAGTTCCCAGTGTGTGCATGTGTGTTAGTCTGTGTAGTTCCCTGTGTGTGCATGTGTGTTAGTCTGTGTATTTTCCTGTGTGTGCATGTGTTAGTCTGTGTAGTTCCCTGTGTGTGCATGTGTGTTAGTCTGTGTAGTTCCCTGTGTGTGCATGTGTATTAGTCTGTGTAGTTCTCAGTGTGTGCATGTGTGTTAGCCTGTGTAGCTCCGTGTATGCATGTGTATTAGTCTGTGTAGTTCCCTGTGTGTGCATGTGTATGAGTCTGTGTAGTTCCCTGTGTGTGCATGTGTATGAGTCTGTGTAGTTCCCTGTGTGTGCACGTGTGTTAGTCTGTATAGTTCCCTGTGTGTGCATGTGTGTTAGTCTGTATAGTTCCCTGTGTGTGCATGTGTGTTAGTCTGTGTAGTTCCCTGTGTGTGCAAGTGTGTTAGTCTGTATAGTTCCCTGTGTGTGCATGTGTGTTAGTCTGTATAGTTCCCTGTGTGTGCATGTGTGTTAGTCTGTGCAGTTTCCTGTGTGTGCATGTGTGTTAGTCTGTATAGTTCCCTGTGTGTGCATGTGTGTTAGTCTGTGCAGTTTCCTGTGTGTGCATGTGTGTTAGTCTGTGTAGTTCCCTGTGTGTGCATGTGTGTTAGTCTGTGCAGTTTCCTGTGTGTGCATGTGTATGAGTCTGTGCAGTTCCCTGTGTGTGCATGTGTATGAGTCTGTGCAGTTCCCTGTGTGTGCATGTGTATGAGTCTGTGTAGTTCCCTGTGTGTGCATGTGTGTTAGTCTGTGCAGTTCCCTGTGTGTGCATGTGTATGAGTCTGTGTAGTTCCCTGTGTGTGCATGTGTATGAGTCTGTGTAGTTCCCTGCGTGTGCATGTGTGTTAGTCTGTGTAGTTCCCTGTGTGTGCATGTGTATGAGTCTGTGTAGTTCCCTGCGTGTGCATGTGTGTTAGTCTGTGTAGTTCCCTGTGTGTGCATGTGTGTTAGTCTGTGTAGTTCCCTGTGTGTGCATGTGTGTTAGTCTGTGTAGTTCCCTGTGTGTGCATGTGTGTTAGTCTGTGTAGTTCCCGGTGTGTGCATGTGTATGAGTCTGTGTAGTTCCCTGTGTGTGCACGACGTGTGTTAGTCTGTGTAGTTCCCTGTGTGTGCATGTGTTAGTCAGTGTAGTTCCCTGTGTGTGCATGTGTATGAGTCTGTATAGTGCCCTGTGTGTGCGCATGTGTGTTAGTCTGTGTAGTTCCCTGTGTGTGCATGTGTATGAGTCTGTATAGTGCCCTGTGTGTGCATGTGTATGAGTCTGTGTAGTTCCCTGTGTGTGCATGTGTATGAGTCTGTATAGTGCCCTGTGTGTGCATGTGTATGAGTCTGTGTAGTTCCCTGTGTGTGCATGTGTGTTAGTCTGTGTAGTTCCCTGTGTATGCATGTGTGTTAGTCTGTGTAGTTTCCTGTGTGAGCATGTGTGTTAGTCTGTGTAGTTCCCTGTGTGTGCATGTGTGTTAGTCTGTGTAGTTCCCTGTGTGTGCATGTGTGTTAGTCTGTGTAGTTCCCTGTGTGTGCATGTGTGTTAGTCTGTGTAGTTCCCTGTGTGTGCATGTGTGTTAGTCTGTGTAGTTCCCTGTGTGTGCATGTGTGTTAGTCTGTGTAGTTCCCTGTCTATGCATGTGTGTTAGTCTGTGTAGTTCCCTGTGTGTGCATGTGTGTTAGTCTGTGTAGTTCCCTGTGTGTGCATGTGTGTTAGTCTGTGTAGTTCCCTGCGTGTGCATGTGTGTTAGTCTGTGTAGTTCCCTGCGTGTGCATGTGTGTTAGTCTGTGTAGTTCCCTGTGTGTGCATGTGTGTTAGTCTGTGTAGTTCCCTGCGTGTGCATGTGTGTTAGTCTGTGTAGTTCCCTGTGTATGAGTCTGTGTAGTTCCCTGTGTGTGCATGTGTATGAGTCTGTGTAGTTCCCTGTGTGTGCATGTGTATGAGTCTGTGTAGTTCCCTGTGTGTGCATGTGTATTCGTCTGTGTAGTTCCCTGTGTGTGCATGTGTATTAGTCTGTGTAGTTCCCTGTGTGTGCATGTGTATTAGTCTGTGTAGTTCCCTGTGTGTGCATGTGTATTAGTCTGTATAGTTCCATGTGTATGCATGTGTATGAGTCTGTGTAGTTCCCTGTGTGTGCATGTGTGTTAGTCTGTATAGTTCCCTGTGTGTGCATGTGTGTTAGTCTGTGTAGTTCCCTGTGTGTGCATGTGTGTTAGTCTGTGCAGTTCCCTGTGTGTGCATGTGTGTTAGTCTGTGCAGTTCCCTGTGTGTGCATGTGTGTTAGTCTGTGTAGTTCCCTGTGTGTGCATGTGTGTTAGTTTGTATAGTTCCCAGTGTATGCATGTGTGTTAGTCTGTGTAGTTCTCTGTGTGTGCATGTGTGTTAGTCTGTGTAGTTCCCTGTGTGTGCATGTGTATTAGTCTCTGTAGTTCCCTGTGTATGAGTCTGTGTAGTTCCCTGTGTGTGCATGTGTATTAGTCTGTGTAGTTCCCTGTGTGTGCATGTGTATTAGTCTGTATAGTTCCCTGTGTATGCATGTGTATGAGTCTGTGTAGTTCCCTGTGTGTGCATGTGTATTAGTCTGTGTAGTTCCCTGTGTGTGCATGTGTATTCGTCTGTGTAGTTCCCTGTGTGTGCATGTGTATTCGTCTGTGTAGTTCCCTGTGTGTGCATGTGTATGAGTCTGTGTAGTTCCCTGTGTGTGCATGTGTATGAGTCTGTGTAGTTCCCTGTGTGTGCATGTGTCTGAGTCTGTGTAGTTCCCTGTGTGTGCATGTGTATTAGTCTGTGTAGTTCCCTGTGTGTGCATGTGTATTAGTCTGTGTAGTTCCCTGTGTGTGCATGTGTATGAGTCTGTGTAGTTCCCTGTGTGTGCATGTGTATTAGTCTGTGTAGTTCCCTGTGTGTGCATGTGTATTAGTCTGTGTAGTTCCCTGTGTGTGCATGTGTATGAGTCTGTGTAGTTCCCTGTGTGTGCATGTGTTAGTCTGTGTAGTTCCCTGTGTGTGCATGTGTATGAGTCTGTGTAGTTCCCTGTGTGTGCATGTGTATTAGTCTGTGTAGTTCCCTGTGTGTGCATGTGTATTAGTCTGTATAGTTCCCTGTGTATGCATGTGTATGAGTCTGTGTAGTTCCCTGTGTGTGCATGTGTATTAGTCTGTGTAGTTCCCTGTGTGTGCATGTGTGTTAGTCTGTGTAGTTTCCGGTGTGTGCATGTGTATGAGTCTGTGCAGTTCCCTGTGTGTGCATGTGTATGAGTCTGTGTAGTTCCCTGTGTGTGCATGTGAATGAGTCTGTGTAGTTCCCTGTGTGTGCATGTGTATGAGTCTGTGTAGTTCCCTGTGTGTGCATGTGTATTAGTCTGTGTAGTTCCCTGTGTATGCATGTGTATGAGTCTGTGTAGTTCCCTGTGTGTGCATGTGTGTTAGTCTGTGTAGTTCCCTGTGTATGCATGTGTATTAGTCTGTGTAGTTCCCTGTGTGTGAGTCTGTGTAGTTCCCTGTGTGTGCATGTGTATTAGTCTGTGTAGTTCCATGTGTATGAGTCTGTGTAGTTCCCTGTGTGTGCATGTGTATTAGTCTGTGTAGTTCCCTGTGTGTGCATGTGTATTAGTCTGTATAGTTCCCTGTGTATGCATGTGTATGAGTCTGTGTAGTTCCCTGTGTGTGCATGTGTATTAGTCTGTGTAGTTCCCTGTGTGTGCATGTGTATTCGTCTGTGTAGTTCCCTGTGTGTGCATGTGTATTCGTCTGTGTAGTTCCCTGTGTGTGCATGTGTATGAGTCTGTGTAGTTCCCTGTGTGTGCATGTGTATGAGTCTGTGTAGTTCCCTGTGTGTGCATGTGTATTAGACTGTGTAGTTCCCTGTGTGTGCATGTGTATTAGTCTGTATAGTTCCCTGTGTATGCATGTGTATGAGTCTGTGTAGTTCCCTGTGTGTGCATGTGTATTAGTCTGTGTAGTTCCCTGTGTGTGCATGTGTGTTAGTCTGTGTAGTTTCCGGTGTGTGCATGTGTATGAGTCTGTGCAGTTCCCTGTGTGTGCATGTGTATGAGTCTGTGTAGTTCCCTGTGTGTGCATGTGAATGAGTCTGTGTAGTTCCCTGTGTGTGCATGTGTATGAGTCTGTGTAGTTCCCTGTGTGTGCATGTGTATTAGTCTGTGTAGTTCCCTGTGTATGCATGTGTATGAGTCTGTGTAGTTCCCTGTGTGTGCATGTGTGTTAGTCTGTGTAGTTCCCTGTGTATGCATGTGTATTAGTCTGTGTAGTTCCCTGTGTGTGCATGTGTATGAGTCTGTGTAGTTCCCTGTGTGTGCATGTGTATGAGTCTGTGTAGTTCCCTGTGTGGGCATGTGTGTTAGTCTGTGTAGTTCCCTGTGTATGCATGTGTATTAGTCTGTGTAGTTCCCTGTGTGTGCATGTGTATGAGTCTGTGTAGTTCCCTGTGTGTGCATGTGTATTAGTCTGTGTAGTTCCCTGTGTGTGCATGTGTATGAGTCTGTGTAGTTCCCTGTGTGTGCATGTGTGTTAGTCTGTGTAGTTCCCTGTGTGTGCATGTGTGTTAGTCTGTGTAGTTTCCGGTGTGTGCATGTGTATGAGTCTGTGCAGTTCCCTGTGTGTGCATGTGTATGAGTCTGTGTAGTTCCCTGTGTGTGCATGTGTGTTAGTCTGTGTAGTTCCCTGTGTGTGCATGTGTGTTAGTCTGTGTAGTTCCCTGTGTATGCATGTGTGTTAGTCTGTGTAGTTCCCTGTGTGTGCATGTGTATGAGTCTGTGTAGTTCCCTGTGTATGCATGTGTGTTAGTCTGTGTAGTTCCCTGTGTATGCATGTGTGTTAGTCTGTGTAGTTCCCTGTGTGTGCATGTGTATTAGTCTGTGTAGTTCCCTGTGTATGCATGTGTGTTAGTCTGTGTAGTTCCCTGTGTGTGCATGTGTGTTAGTCTGTGTAGTTCCCTGTGTGTGCATGTGTGTTAGTCTGTGTAGTTCCCTGTGTATGCATGTGTGTTAGTCTGTGTAGTTCCCTGTGTGTGCATGTGTATGAGTCTGTGCAGTTCCCTGTGTGTGCATGTGTATGAGTCTGTGTAGTTCCCTGTGTGTGCATGTGTATGAGTCTGTGTAGTTCCCTGTGTGTGCATGTGTATGAGTCTGTATAGTTCCCTGTGTATGCATGTGTATGAGTCTGTGTAGTTCCCTGTGTGTGCATGTGTATTAGTCTGTGTAGTTCCCTGTGTGTGCATGTGTATTCGTCTGTGTAGTTCCCTGTGTGTGCATGTGTATTCGTCTGTGTAGTTCCCTGTGTGTGCATGTGTATTCGTCTGTGTAGTTCCCTGTGTGTGCATGTGTATTAGTCTGTATAGTTCCATGTGTATGAGTCTGTGTAGTTCCCTGTGTGTGCATGTGTGTTAGTCTGTATAGTTCCCTGTGTGTGCATGTGTATTAGTCTGTGTAGTTCCCTGTGTGTGCATGTGTATTAGTCTGTGTAGTTCCCTGTGTGTGCATGTGTATGAGTCTGTGTAGTTCCCTGTGTGTGCATGTGTGTTAGTCTGTGTAGTTCCCTGTGTGTGCATGTGTGTTAGTCTGTGTAGTTCCCTGTGTGTGCATGTGTATGAGTCTGTGTAGTTCCCTGTGTGTGCATGTGTGTTAGTCTGTGTAGTTCCCTGTGTGTGCATGTGTGTTAGTCTGTATAGTTCCCTGTGTGTGCATGTGTGTTAGTCTGTGTAGTTCCCTGTGTGTGCATGTGTGTTAGTCTGTGTAGTTCCCTGTGTGTGCATGTGTATGAGTCTGTGTAGTTCCCTGTGTGTGCATGTGTATGAGTCTGTGTAGTTCCCTGTGCGTGCATGTGTATGAGTCTGTGTAGTTCCCTGTGCGTGCATGTGTATGAGTCTGTGTAGTTCCCTGTGTGTGCATGTGTATGAGTCTGTGTAGTTCCCTGTGTGTGCATGTGTATGAGTCTGTGTAGTTCCCTGTGTGTGCATGTGTATGAGTCTGTGTAGTTCCCTGTGTGTGCATGTGTATGAGTCTGTGTAGTTCCCTGTGTGTGCATGTGTATTAGTCTGTGTAGTTCCCTGTGTGTGCATGTGTATGAGTCTGTGTAGTTCCCTGTGTGTGCATGTGTATTAGTCTGTGTAGTTCCCTGTGTGTGCATGTGTATGAGTCTGTGTAGTTCCCTGTGTGTGCATGTGTATGAGTCTGTGTAGTTCCCTGTGTGTGCATGTGTGCTAGTCTGTGTAGTTCCCTGTGTGTGCATGTGTATGAGTCTGTGTAGTTCCCTGTGTGTGCATGTGTATGAGTCTGTGTAGTTCCCTGTGTGTGTATGTGTATTAGTCTGTGTAGTTCCCTGTGTATGCATGTGTGTTAGTCTGTGTAGTTCCCTGTGTGTGCATGTGTGCTAGTCTGTGGAGTTCCCTGTGTGTGCATGTGTATGGGTCTGTGTAGTTCCCTGTGTGTGCATGTGTATGAGTCTGTGTAGTTCCCTGTGTATGCATGTGTATTAGTCTGTGTAGTTCCCTGTGTATGCATGTGTATTAGTCTGTGTAGTTCCCTGTGTGTGCATGTGTATGAGTCTGTGTAGTTCCCTGTGTGTGCATGTGTGCTAGTCTGTGTAGTTCCCTGTGTGTGCATGTGTATGAGTCTGTGTAGTTCCCTGTGTGTGCATGTGTATGAGTCTGTGTAGTTCCCTGTGTATGCATGTGTATTAGTCTGTGTAGTTCCCTGTGTGTGCATGTGTATGAGTCTGTGTAGTTCCCTGTGTGTGCATGTGTATTAGTCTGTGTAGTTCCCTGTGTGTGCATGTGTATGAGTCTGTGTAGTTCCCTGTGTGTGCATGTGTATTAGTCTGTGTAGTTCCCTGTGTATGCATGTGTGTTAGTCTGTGTAGTTCCCTGTGTGTGCATGTGTGATAGTCTGTGCAGTTTCCGGTGTGTGCATGTGTATGAGTCTGTGCAGTTCCCTGTGTGTGCATGTGTATGAGTCTGTGTAGTTCCCTGTGTGTGCATGTGTATGAGTCTGTGTAGTTCCCTGTGTATGCATGTGTGTTAGTCTGTGTAGTTCCCTGTGTATGCATGTGTGTTAGTCTGTGTAGTTCCCTGTGTGTGCATGTGTATTAGTCTGTGTAGTTCCCTGTGTATGCATGTGTATGAGTCTGTGTAGTTCCCTGTGTATGCATGTGTGTTAGTCTGTGTAGTTCCCTGTGTGTGCATGTGTATTAGTCTGTGTAGTTCCCTGTGTATGCATGTGTATTAGTCTGTGTAGTTCCCTGTGTATGCATGTGTGTTAGTCTGTGTAGTTCCCTGTGTGTGCATATGTGTTAGTCTGTGTAGTTCCCTGTGTGTGCATGTGTGTTAGTCTGTGTAGTTCCCTGTGTGTGCATGTGTGTTAGTCTGTGTAGTTCCCTGTGTGTGCATGTGTGTTAGTCTGTGTAGTTCCCTGTGTGTGCATGTGTATGAGTCTGTGCAGTTCCCTGTGTGTGCATGTGTATGAGTCTGTGTAGTTCCCTGTGTGTGCATGTGTATGAGTCTGTGTAGTTCCCTGTGTGTGCATGTGTATGAGTCTGTGTAGTTCCCTGTGTGTGCATGTGTATGAGTCTGTGCAGTTCCCTGTGTGTGCATGTGTATGAGTCTGTGTAGTTCCCTGTGTGTGCATGTGTATGAGTCTGTGTAGTTTCCTGTGTGTGCATGTGTGTTAGTCTGTGTAGTTTCCTGTGTGTGCATGTGTGTTAGTCTGTGTAGTTCCCTGTGTGTGCATGTGTATGAGTCTGTGTAGTTCCCTGTGTGTGCATGTGTATTAGTCTGTGTAGTTCCCTGTGTGTGCATGTGTATTAGTCTGTGTAGTTCCCTGTGTATGCATGTGTATTAGTCTGTGTAGTTCCCTGTGTATGCATGTGTGTTAGTCTGTGTAGTTCCCTGTGTGTGCATGTGTGTTAGTCTGTGTAGTTCCCTGTGTGTGCATGTGTGTTAGTCTGTGTAGTTCCCTGTGTATGCATGTGTTAGTCTGTGTAGTTCCCTGTGTATGCATGTGTATTAGTCTGTGTAGTTCCCTGTGTATGCATGTGTGTTAGTCTGTGTAGTTCCCTGTGTGTGCATGTGTGTTAGTCTGTGTAGTTCCCTGTGTGTGCATGTGTGTTAGTCTGTGTAGTTCCCTGTGTATGCATGTGTGTTAGTCTGTGTAGTTCCCTGTGTGTGCATTTGTGTTAGTCTGTGTAGTTCCCTGTGTGTGCATGTGTATGAGTCTGTGCAGTTCCCTGTGTGTGCATGTGTATGAGTCTGTGTAGTTCCCTGTGTGTGCATGTGTATGAGTCTGTGTAGTTCCCTGTGTGTGCATGTGTATGAGTCTGTGTAGTTCCCTGTGTGTGCATGTGTATGAGTCTGTGCAGTTCCCTGTGTGTGCATGTGTATGAGTCTGTGTAGTTCCCTGTGTGTGCATGTGTATTAGTCTGTGTAGTTCCCTGTGTGTGCATGTGTATGAGTCTGTGTAGTTCCCTGTGTGTGCATGTGTATGAGTCTGTGTAGTTCACTGTGTGTGCATGTGTATGAGTCTGTGTAGTTCCCTGTGTGTGCATGTTTGCTAGTCTGTGTAGTTCCCTGTGTGTGCATGTGTATGAGTCTGTGTAGTTCCCTGTGTGTGCATGTGTATGAGTCTGTGTAGTTCCCTGTGTGTGTATGTGTATTAGTCTGTGTAGTTCCCTGTGTATGCATGTGTGTTAGTCTGTGTAGTTCCCTGTGTGTGCATGTGTGCTAGTCTGTGTAGTTCCCTGTGTGTGCATGTGTATGAGTCTGTGTAGTTCCCTGTGTGTGCATGTGTATTAGTCTGTGTAGTTCCCTGTGTATGCATGTGTGTTAGTCTGTGTAGTTCCCTGTGTGTGCATGTGTGCTAGTCTGTGTAGTTCCCTGTGTGTGCATGTGTATGAGTCTGTGTAGTTCCCTGTGTGTGCATGTGTATGAGTCTGTGTAGTTCCCTGTGTATGCATGTGTATTAGTCTGTGTAGTTCCCTGTGTGTGCATGTGTATGAGTCTGTATAGTTCCCTGTGTGTGCATGTGTATGAGTCTGTGTAGTTCCCTGTGTGTGCATGTGTGTTAGTCTGTGTAGTTCCCTGTGTGTGCATGTGTATGAGTCTGTGCAGTTCCCTGTGTGTGCATGTGTATTAGTCTGTGTAGTTCCCTGTGTGTGCATGTGTATTAGTCTGTGTAGTTCCCTGTGTGTGCATGTGTGTTAGTCTGTGTAGTTCCCTGTGTGCGCATGTGTATGAGTCTGTGTAGTTCCCTGTGTGTGCATGTGTATGAGTCTGTGTAGTTCCCTGTGTGTGCATGTGTATGAGTCTGTGTAGTTCCCTGTGAGTGCATGTGTATGAGTCTGTGTAGTTCCCTGTGTGTGCATGTGTATGAGTCTGTGTAGTTCCCTGTGTATGCATGTGTGTTAGTCTGTGTAGTTCCCTGTGTGTGCATGTGTGTTAGTCTGTGTAGTTTCCGGTGTGTGCATGTGTATGAGTCTGTGCAGTTTCCTGTGTGTGCATGTGTATGAGTCTGTGTAGTTCCCTGTGTGTGCATGTGTATGAGTCTGTGTAGTTCCCTGTGTGTGCATGTGTATGAGTCTGTGTAGTTCCCTGTGTGTGCATGTGTATTAGTCTGTGTAGTTCCCTGTGTGTGCATGTGTATGAGTCTGTGTAGTTCCCTGTGTGTGCATGTGTGTTAGTCTGTGTAGTTCCCTGTGTGTGCATGTGTATGAGTCTGTGTAGTTCCCTGTGTGTGCATGTATGAGTCTGTGTAGTTCCCTGTGTGTGCATGTGTATGAGTCTGTGTAGTTCCCTGTGTGTGCATGTGTATGAGTCTGTGTAGTTCCCTGTGTGTGCATGTGTATGAGTCTGTGTAGTTCCCTGTGTGTGCATGTGTGTTAGTCTGTGTAGTTCCCTGTGTATGCATGTGTAGTAGTCTGTGTAGTTCCCTGTGTGTGCATGTGTGTTAGTCTGTGTAGTTCCCTGTGTGTGCATGTGTATGAGTCTGTGTAGTTCCCTGTGTGTGCATGTGTATGAGTCTGTGTAGTTCCCTGTGTGTGCATGTGTATGAGTCTGTGTAGTTCCCTGTGTGTGCATGTGTATTAGTCTGTGTAGTTCCCTGTGTGTGCATGTGTGTTAGTCTGTGTAGTTCCCTGTGTGTGCATGTGTATGAGTCTGTGTAGTTCCCTGTGTGTT